>NW_015393438.1:0-10154 GCF_001527695.2 Protobothrops mucrosquamatus | reverse complement strand
CCTTCCTTCCTTCCTTCCTTCCTTCCTTCCTTCCTTCCTTCCCTTCCTTCCTTCCTTCCCTTCCTTTCCTTCCTTCCTTCCTTCCTTCCTTCCTTCCTTGCCCCATTTCAACCAGTGACTCTGGGCGAGGGCCAATATTAAACACACTCCCTCTGTGCATTCGCCACGCAGGGTGTTTATAACTTTTATTTTTCTCAGGTTGTTTGGGCAGGTATTTTAAGACACTATTTTTGATCCGTGGGCAAAACTACATTTTTTGATGGGAAAGAGGGGAGAAATTGGTGGTTCGGATCACTGGATGCATTTGATAGATGGTGTACAGTTTTTTTCTTTTTTTCTTTTTTCTTTTGGTTTGTTTTCATCCTTATGAAATCGGCCTGGCTCTTACAGCCTTCCTCAATTCATAAATATTTTTATATTTAATCAAGAAAAATATACTATTGAGAGCAATCTGGCATGAAATATGCAGCCTTTTATCACGAAATAAGCAATGGCAGTCCCGTGAAAAAGCAAATATTCCCCATTGCCTTGATGGAAATTGTAAGCCGGGCTGCGTTCCCTTTATTTATTACCGCCCAGGTTTTCTTTATAATAAACACGCTGCATATTTCACACGATATAACCGTTCCTGTTGTGCTTATGACATGGCTTCCATTTATTAATTTGCTTGGGAGGTGGCGTCGTAGGATTTTAAAAGGATTCAAAGCATTTAACTGAGCCTTAATTGTGGCCGGATTGAAAAGGGGGAAAAAAGGCTTTTTTTGTGAAGAGATGACAAGGAGAAATAAGAGTTCAAGAGGAAAGAGACATTATTAGGAGATGCCCTTATCCATTTCTCTTCACTTCCTATTCCTCGGTTCCTGATTGTCCCTCCTGAAAATTTGCTTCACCTTCTGTTTCAAATGCAAAATATTAGCTTCCCTTTGGAAAGGTAGAAATGGCACGGGTGCAGCGAAACATGAAGCAATGAAGAGGCATGCATGAAAGGAGTTCAGCCTCAGATCACGTGAAGTGTTAATGCCACTTTACAACGCCTTGGTAAGGCCACACCTGGAATACTGCATGCAGTTTTGGTCACCACAATGTAAAAAAGATGTTGAGACTCAGGAAAGAGGGCAGAGAAGAGCAACAAAGATGATTAGGAGGCTGGAGGCTGAAACATATAAAGAACGGTGGCTGGAATTGGGGATGTCTAGTGTAATGAAGAGAAGGACGAGGGTTGACATGATAGCAGGGTTCCAGTATTTAAGGGGCTGCCACAAAGAAAACGAGGGTGGGTGTGTATTAAACTATTTTCCAAAGCACCAAAAGACAAGACGAGAAGCAACGGATGGAAACTAATCAAGGACAGGACCAAGCTAGAACTAAGGAGGAATTTCCTGACAGTGAGAACAATTAACCAGTGGAACGACTTGCCTCCAGAAGTTGTGGATGTTCACTAAAATGGCCGCAACAAAATGGTTGAGAAATTGAGTGTGACTTATTTAACAACTGCCTTGCTTAGCAATGGAAATGTTGGTCCCAGTTGTGATGCTACATCGAGGCCTATAGTACCTATATTTGAATGGAGTCAGGCCCTCTTTGAATCTCAGATAATTCAAACGGAAGCAGAGTTGATTTCGTGCCGGTTTAACTGTCTATCCTTCATCCTGAATTTTCAAAAAAAAAAAAAAGTTTCAGAACAGCTCAGATCTGGATCCAGTCCACTTGGATGGAACCAGGCTGCAATTCAGACGTCTCTCACATTGCTTGGAATCGGCCCAGTTCAGTTAAGAATTTGGAATTGGACCAAATCTAAGAAGCAGGCTGGAATGCTAAACTTGGATCCCGTGAATGCATCCTTGGGAGATGATATCTAGCGGAATCTAATCTTTGTTTACACAATTCGGTGCATTCCATTTTCTGGCTTTTAACGTATTTATGGCTTGAACGTCCTCTTCCCTCTTTACTTCGGATCCTCTTTTTTGCCCAGTGGGAAGCAAAACTTTAAAGCGTTTTCATTTGTTCTGCTTACGGATGCGACAGTGCTGTGCCTCTGCAGTTATAAAGATAAGTCATATAATATATGTGGGTATTTATTTATTTATTTTTGTCATATTTATGTAGTGTATATCGGAGGAGATGACCCTTCGAGAGCTGTACACAAGGAAATTTCATTTCATTGTATGCCGATTAGTGTACATTAAAAGTGACAATAAAGTTATTCTATTCTATTCTATTCTATTCTATTCTATTCTATTCTATTCTATTCTATTCTATTCTATTCTATTCTACTCTACTCTACTCTACTCTACTCTATTCAATCAATCAATCAATTTATTCTATTCTACTCTACTCTACTCTACTCTACTCTACTCTACTCTACTCTACTCTACTCTATTCTATCAATCAATTTATTCTATTCTATTCTACTCTACTCTATTCTTCAATCAATCAATTTATTCTATTCTACTCTACTCTACTCTATTCTATTATCAATCAATTTATTCTCTTCTACTCTACTCTACTCTATTCTATTCTTCAATCAATCAATCAATTCTATTCTACTCTACTCTACTCTACTCTACTCTACTCTACTCTACTCTACTCTACTCTACTCTATTCTATCAATCAATTTATTCTATTCTATTCTATTCTACTCTACTCTATTCTTCAATCAATCAATTTATTCTATTCTACTCTACTCTATTCTATTATCAATCAATTTATTCTCTTCTACTCTACTCTACTCTATTCTATTCTTCAATCAATCAATCAATTCTATTCTACTCTACTCTACTCTACTCTACTCTACTCTACTCTACTCTATTCTATTCTATTCTATTCTATTCTATCAATCAATCAATTTGTTCTATTCTATTCTGTTCTGTTCTGTTCTGTTCTGTTCTGTTCTGTTCTGTTCTATTCTATTCTATTCTATTCTATTCTATTCTATTCTATTCTATTCTATTTACATTCACAAGCATGATCCAGCAGCACCTGTAGTTTTGTCACTTCCATCACAATAGTGGAGAAACATATTTTGTATATAGCAGGGGTCTACAAACTTAGCAACTTTAAGACCTATGGACTTCAGCTCCCAGAATTCCTCAACCAGCCACGATGGCTAAGGAATTCTGGGAGTTGAAGTCTTAAAAGTCTTAAAATGGCCAAGTTTGAAGACCCCTGGTGAATAGGGTAGAGGGTTAGAGGTCCATAAGACTTTTGTCTTCTCCTGCCTGGTTTATGAAAAGTGTCTGTGTTGAACCTCAGCGGCCATCCCACTTTTAAACTGACATTTAGTGACATCTACCTGACAATTTCAAATTCATTCTTTGGTTTTTTGCCGCTCGTTTAGTGACTGTTTGAAATTGTAACGGCACTGAAAATAGGGACTGACAACCGTTAATCACACTTACGATTGCATCCCCCACAGTAGTGATCAAAATTCAGACGCTTGGCAACTGATTCATATTTATGACGGTTGCAGTGTCCTGGGATCACGTAATTCCCCCCTTTTGCAACCTTCCGACAAGCCAACGGGGGAAGCGAGATTGTTGTCATTCCCAATGTTATAACACACTTTTCTGATAAAAGTCCTAACTGCTATTATTCTGCCATCTCGTTCTATAAACTCTTTTTATCCAAAATTTCAAGCGCAGCTCCTCTTCGGAGTCCCGTAGGTAATAAAGGCTGCTCAAAGTCTTTTTTTTCCACATCAAAAAAAGCAAAAAAGCAAAAAAGCAGCTGCTTTCTCATTTCTCTGATTTATATTGTCAGTAGCATTCAAAATATATTTAATATCGCCTCCCCTCCAGCAACTCTTTTGAGATAAATCCGCTCGGATCGAGATGTATTAGATCAGTGGAAAGGTCAATTCTGAATCTGGTTAGGTGAAAGGGGGAGGCAGAAGCTTTGGACCGACCCAGCTGCGGGGAAAAAAAAAGGTGAGAAATAACTTTTTCTACCAAGCCTCGAACTTAAAATCAGGTTTGATAAGAGCCACCATGTTTATTGCGAGCACGTCTGTTGGGATAGTCTTCGTGGCTCAGTTGCTGAGCAACTCTTTTATTATTATTGTTAATTTTTGGGGTGTGAAAGTTGGACCATAAGAAAGGCTGAGCGACAAAGAATGGAGGCCTTTGAACTCTGGTGCTGGAGAAGACTCCTGCGAGTCCCCTGGACTGCAAGGCGATCAAACCGGTCAGTCCTAGAAGAGATCAACCCTGACTGCTCTTTAGAAGGCCAGATCCTGAAGTTGAAACTCAAATACTTTGGCCACCTAATGAGAAGGAAGGACTCACTGGAGAAGAGCCTGATGGTGGGAAAGATGGAGGGCAAGAGAAGAAGGGGACGACAGAGAAGGAGGTGGCTCGATGGAGTCACTGAAGCAGGAGGCGTGAGCTTCAATGGACTCCAGAAGATGGTAGAGGACAGGAAGGCCTGGAGGAACGTGGTCCATGGGGTCGCGATGGGTCGGACACGACTTCGCAATTAACAACAACAATTTTTTTTGGCCGGGGGTATGAGAAAAAAAGAAAAAGAACCCAAAACTTTTCATTCTGGGAAGGTTGGCCTCTCGTGGAAATCTACAAGCCTAGATCCCTGAATCTTCCCCATTGAGGCCAATGATGCCCAACAACAGTCTCTTGTTAAAAAGTTTCACCCCTGGAGGGTTTTTAAGAAGAGACTGGACATGGAATGGTCCAGGGTCCCCTGCTTGAGCAGGGGTCTGGACTAGAAGACCTCTGAGGTCCCCTTCCAGCTCTGTTCTCATTGCATAGCTTGCCTCCTGAAGTGGTGGGTGCTCCATCACTGGAGGTTTTTAAGAAGAGACTGGACAGCCACCTGTCAGGAATGGTCTAGGGTCTCCTGCTTGAGTAGGGGGCTGGACTAGATGACCTCCAAGGTCTCTTCCAGCTCTGTTCTGATTCTGAATGGCAAATAGCACATGAGCAAAGGAGTTTTCCCTCTGTAGTTCTAGGGATACGGGTAAATTGTAACGGCACTGAAAAAAGGGACTTAGGACCGTTATTCACACTTAGAAACATTGCCATGTCTCAGTGTGTGTGTGTGTGTGTGTGTGTGTGTGTGTGTGTGTGACGCAATCCCCTTTGGCCACCTTCTGACAAGCCAAGTCCATGGGGGGAAGCCAGGATTCTCTGAACAATCGTGTGACTCCTTTAACAATGGTGGTTCGTCCCTGTTTCCAGCATCCGAGTTTGTGCAGGAGAATTCTCGGCGGCTTCCGCTCAATTCCATTGATTAAATATAAGCGTTAAGCTTCCTCTTTTGCAACTGTTGTGTTATTTGCATGGAAGATGGCCGTTCTTAATTGGAATGCCTTCCCCATCTTGGGAAGGAAATATTATTTTGTTGTTTAGCCTCTCTGATTCTTTTCTTCCCTCCCCCCCTTCTCTCCGATTGCCTTGTAATCCTTGGTGCTGAATTGTACCGAACAGTGATTTACAGTTTATAAATGTCTCTCTTAATTCCACATTATTTAGAAATCGATACTTAATTTGAATTGATTATGTTTCGAGGCCTTTAGATCTTTTATTCAGAAAAGGGCTGACTCTGTTCCTGGCAGCTGAACAGCCAAGTCTCTCTTCTTAATGACCTACAAAAAGAATAAGAGAAAGAAAGAAAGAAAGAAAGAAAGAAAGAAAGAAAGAAAGAAAGAAAGAAAGAAAGAAAGAAAGAGGGAGGGAGGGAGGGAGGGAGGGAGGGAGGGAGGAAGGAAGGAAGGAAAGAAACAAGGAGGGAGGGAGGAGAGAGGGAGATTGGAGGAAGGAAGGAAGGAAGGAAGGAAAAAAGAAAGAAAAGGAGGAAGGGAGGAGATGGGAGGGAGGAAGGAAGGAAGGAAAGAAAGAAAGGAGAGAGGAAGGAAGGAGAGGGAGATGGGAGGAAGGAAAGAAAGAAAGAAAAAGAGGAAGGAAGGAAGGAAGAAATAAAGAAGGAGAGAGGAAGGAGAGAGGGAAATGGGAGGAAGGAAGAAAGAAAGAAGAAGAGAGGAAGGAGGAGAGAGAGATGGGAGGAAAGAAGAAAGAAAGAAGGAGGAAGGAGATGGGAGGAAGGAAGGAAAGAAAGAAAGAAAGAAAGAAGGAGGGAGGAAGGAGATGGGAGGAAAGAAGGAAAGAAAGAAAGAAAAAGAAAGAAAGAAAGAAAGAGAGGAAGGAAGGAAGGAGAGGGAGATGGGAGGAAGGAAGGAAAGAAAGAAAGAAAGAAGGAGGGAGGAAGGAGATGGGAGGAAAGAAGGAAAGAAAAAGAAAGAAAGAAAGAAAGAAAGGAGAGAGGAAGGAAGGAAGGAAGGAGAGGGAGATGGGAGGAAGGAAGGAAGGAAAGAAAGAAGGAGGGAGGGAGGAGATGGGAGGAAAGAAGGAAAGAAAGAAAATGAAAGAAAGAAAGAAATGAGAGAGGAAGGAAGGAAGGAAGGAGAGGGAGATGGGAGGAAGGAAGGAAGGAAAGAAAGAAAGAAAGAAGGAGGGAGGGAGGAGATGGGAGGAAGAAAGAAAGAAAGAAAGAAGAGGAAGGAGAGGGATATGGGAGGAAGGAAGGAAGGAAGGAGAGAGGAAGAGGGGAGGAAGGAAGTAAGGAAGGGAGCGATGGATAGAATGATAGAAACGCATAGTCTCTGCCTCATTATAAGATATGAGCAGTTCTCCTAATGACTCTCAGAGTTTACTCTCTTTTCACTTACGCAGATTTAAGACCTATCCGTAAGACAAAAGAAGAGGGCGTGGCTTATGTTTCTCCTCCCCAAATCAAAACAGCATCGCTTCCTAAATGTTAGATTTTTTACCACAGAAAGGAAACAAAATAATGGCCCGTACAGAGCAGTGGGCACCTTTAAGGCACACGAGGCCCCATTCTAAAGCCTCCTTGCCTCAGTTTCCCCACACACTGGCCGGGGTGCCCCTTNATTTGAATAGAATAGAAGCTGGAAGGGACCTCGGAGGTCTTCTAGTCCAGCCCCCCGCTTAAGCAGGAGAACCTACACCATCTCAGACAAGTGACTGTCCAGTCTCTTCTTAAAAACCTCCAGTGATGGAGCGCCCATGATTTCTGAAGGCAACTTCTGTTCCACTGGTTGATTGTCCTCACTGTTAGAAATTTCTCCTCAATTCCAGGTTGCTTCTCTCCTTGATTAGTTTCCATCCATTGCTTCTTATCTTGCTTTCTGGTGCTTTGAAATATAATGTTGCAGGAGTACTATGGCTTTACGATTCTGATCTTTGTAGGTATAAAGACATTTTGGCATCTCAAATATCTTTTCCAAGGTCTTCCTGGCTGTTCCACCAATGACTCATTTGCAGCGTATTTCTTGACTGCTCGTTGGTTGATCCTAAAAGGCAGAAGCTCTCCAGCCTTTGATATCTTCATTTTCAATATAAATAACAATTAATAACAAGAATGTTATTAACACTGTTAGGTAATATTGCTTGCCTTCATACTCAACCATTTCACAATGGAGTATTGGATGAATGTATAAGTAGTTATCATATCCTCTCCTCACAACAGATATCTGATGTGAATTTTAAGGAAACTGGATTCCTTATTTTTAAGGAAACTGGATTTCTTATTTTTCAGATGTTTCAGCACCGACTGGGGGAAAAAAAAACCCGCAATGATTCTGGAAGTGCTTATTTAGAGAAGAAATAGGCTTACATAATTAAATATGATTTTAATTATACGTGCAAATGTTTATGCTTCTTTTCAAATGTAGATTACCCGAGGAAGGAATGGATTTATGGATGAATTGATAGGTAAATATATTGCAAAGACAGACAGGCTGCGAATAGATTTATCAGGAATGTTAATCCAGACCTCGTTGTTCAAATTCAACACACCATTTTCTACGCCAACCTGACTCAAGTATTGATCAGTAAATATGGTGAAGTATAGAATCAATTCGGCTGAATTAACTTTTTCCTGCCATGTGATATTTTGGAATGCAAACCAGTGAGAAGAATATGCATCCCTTACAAAATGAAGAATTTCATATAGGTTCTAATTCAGATTGGCAGAGCAACAGAAAATGTGCAACAAGTAAGGAGAATGCAGAATACTTTTTTAAAAAACGTTTTTAAAATTATGCCTGGCTACGGTTTAATTTTTAGAACATAGAATAAGAGGGTGGGAAGGGACCTTGGAGGTCTTCTAGTCCAACCCCCTGCTCAAGCAGGAGATCCTGTATCGTTCTGGACTCTTATTGTTTATTTTTAACATTTGGTGAGCCTGGCTTTTTGAGACTTGTCTGAATTTGGCCGTTGCATAATTCCTAGGGATGTTCTTAGTAGTGGAATGATAAGGATGAATAGAATAGAATAGAATAGAATAGAATAGAATAGAATAGAATGCAGAATAGAATAGAAATATAGAATAGAATAGAATG
The DNA here is from genome assembly GCF_001527695.2 of Protobothrops mucrosquamatus. Classification (NCBI taxonomy): domain Eukaryota; kingdom Metazoa; phylum Chordata; class Lepidosauria; order Squamata; family Viperidae; genus Protobothrops; species Protobothrops mucrosquamatus. The sequence goes on along the minus strand of NW_015393438.1, from coordinate 1,780 downwards.
CAGAATAGAATAGAAATATAGAACAATAGACTAGAAATATAGAATAGAATAGAATGCAGAATAGAATAGAAATATAGAATAGAATAGAATGCAGAATAGAATAGAAATATAGAACAATAGACTAGAAATATAGAATAGAATAGAATAGAAGTATAGAATAGAAATATAGAATAGAAATATAGAATAGAATAGAAATATAGAATAGGAATATAGAATAGGAATATAGAATAGAATAGAATAGAAATATAGAATAGAATAGAAATATAGAATAGAATAGAATGCAGAATAGAATAGAAATATAGAATAGAAATATAGAATAGAATAGAAATATAGAATAGGAATATAGAATAGAATAGAAATATAGAATAGGAATATAGAATAGAATAGAATAGAAATATAGAATAGAAAGAATAGAATAGAATAGAATAGAAATATAGAATAGAATAGAATAGAAATATAGAATAGAATAGAAATATAGAATAGAATAGAATGCAGAATAGAATAGAAATATAGAATAGAAATATAGAATAGAATAGAAATATAGAATAGAAATATAGAATAGAAATATAGAATAGAAATATAGAATAGAATAGAAAATAGAATAGAAATATAGAATAGAAATATAGAATAGAATAGAAATATAGAATAGAATAGAATGCAGAATAGAATAGAAATATAGAATAGAATAGAATAGAATAGAATAGAATAGAATAGAATAGAATAATGGAATGGAATGGAATAGAAGCTGGAAGGGACCTTGGAGGTCTTCTAGTCCAGCCCCCTGCTCAAGCAGGAGGACCTATGTAAAGATTCCTGGGAGATTGTGCAAATCTCAGCTCTACGTCCCCAATTGTTCCTTCTCACACAACTTGCAATTCTTTACAAATCTTATGGTTGAAACCCTGCCTCTTCCACTGAGGAATACAGCGAGTATTCTAAGAAGAAACATTCTTGATATACGTTTGAATTTCAAGCAAAGCGCTAGCCAGGTATTAACTAAGAGAAAAGAAATTAGACATTCAACATAAAGGCAGCCATCTGCTGAAGTCAATTATGTGCATTTCCTTCCTCGTATTAGATTGATAATTAATCCAATCGGAGAATTACAAAGCATCCACGGGACACCCACGTTCTTCGTTTCTTTGGATTAAATTAAAATAATGCTCCCTCTTTCTTTTCAGGGGCATTGAGTCCAACCTCTTATTATTCAATCGGAACAGAGCTGGAAGGGACCTCGGAGGTCTTCTAGTCCAACCCCCTGCTCAAGCAGGAGAACCTACACAATTTGAGACAAGTGGCTGCCCAGTCTCTTCTTTAAAAGCCTCCAGTGATGGAGCACCCACAGCTTATGGAGGCAAAGTTGTTCCACAGGTTAATTGTCCTCACCGTTAGGAAGTTTCTCCTTAGTTCCAGGTTGCTTCTCTCCTTAGGCTTAGGGTTAGGTCACCATGAACTCATCGAGCAAAATGGACATTGCCAAAAACCTCAGAGTTCTTGAGTATGGTTAGGAAGGCATTGACTTTTGTAGCCTGCCATATCTATGTTTCCTGGTAAAATACATGGGAAAATCCCACTGGAGGAATAGTCCACTTATTCTACTCTACTCTACTCTACTCTACTCTACTCTACTCTACTCTACTCTACTCTACTCTACTCTACTCTACTCTACTCTACTCCACTCCACTCCACTCCACTCCACTCCACTCCACTCTATTCTATTCTTCATTCCTCTCTTCTCTTCTCTTCTCTTCTCTTCTCTTCTCTTCTCTTCTCTTCTCTT
>NW_015393437.1:10868-14469 GCF_001527695.2 Protobothrops mucrosquamatus | reverse complement strand
TTCAGTAATTTGTTGTACTATTCCATTGTTTTTAATCCTTTATATCATTTTACTGAGTAATTTAGTAGGTTGGACTTTGAGATTTTGATCTGACCAAAGTCATTCCATGAGCTACATGAGAAGGACTTTAATCCAGTGTTCCTAGATATCCCCCTATATTCTAACCATCACTGCCATGCTGGTTTTTATAAATAATAAGGGTTTTCACAAGGCTTAGCATTAATTATTACAATTTAGATTGGGACAGTTACTCAGTTAAAGTTAGTTCCCAGTGTTTATGCCAGTCTTGCATCTTTGTAGTTACCTAAAGCCTTTACATTATAACCATTGGTGGAGATGACAGAGCTACAGCATGAATACTTGGTTTCTTCTGACTGATTCTGAGGGGGAAAAAAACATTTTATTATTTTTCTCTAATACTGATACAAACTGATTTTATAATGTTCTTATATCCCCTTTTTCTCTGCAGCCTGTTTTTCATAGAAGTTTATGTATAAATTGCAAATAAGGAAGGAAAAGACTGAAGCAAGAACATATAGGAGCCGTGGTGGCACAGTGGTTAGAATGCAGTATTCCAGGCTAACTCTGTCCACAGCCTGGAGTTCGATCCTGATGGGGCTCAAGGTTGTCTCAGCCTTCCATCCTTCCAACATTAGTAAAATGAGAACCCAGATTGTCAGGGAGAAATGCTGACATTCTAAAATGCCCAGAGAATGCTGTAAAGCATTTGGGGGCAGTATCTAAGTCTAAGTGCAATCCTTTACTCAGGCTGCATCTTCATGAAATCTCATTATGTACTCACAGTAAGGTCACAGTGTAAACATAGGGGGAGAAACAGTGGTTAGAATATGTTAGAAATTGCTAGTGCAGAAATTAGTTTCTGATGAAAGGAGATGTTTCTATAAATATCAATGTTCACAGAGCAAATCTGGATTTATGCAATTCTGCAATACCTTCATTGGATACGTCATATATTTCTGAAGTCCTGCCCTATCAAATTCAGCATTTGGCTGGCTTGTATTCATAAAAATTGCATTTTCAGTCAAATTTCTGTAAAAGACATTTAAAATGATCAAATGTAAGGCTGCCTTGGCTTCTGCAACAAATTATGGAAAAGAACTAAATACGCAGAAAAGAATTATAAGCATCCATTCAGAATACCTTTTATAAAATGCATATTTGCCAAATAAAAAATTGCCAAACAATGTTTCTTCTGCGATAATTATCTGAAAACCAAGTATATCTTCTCATCATGAGTGTGCATTTTAAGCATTCAAGAGACACTTTAAGTACTGTATTCTTGAGGATCTTTTTGTTTCATAATCATTTTGCTATACATTAAATATGAATTCGCTACTTCAAACTAGTCTTTGGTGTCTCAGTTTGTTCTGGTTCTCATACTTCTTTCCTGCTTTTCATTTCACTTTATTTTCTGTGTTTCATATTATTAGTAGGTTATATATACTTTAAATATTTTCAGGCAGAAGTGAATGCATCTTGAATTCATCTTGAATCTAATACTGAATCTTTAATCCATACTGATGAATACTTGCTTGAGTAGGCGGCATCAAAAATAACATTAACAGTGTAAACCTAAACCTAAATCAACAGTGGCCGCCCTTCTTGGAGTTGGGGCCATATTTTTATATAGCATGACATTTGTACACAGATTATTTTCTCATCCTCTCAATTTCCTCAAGAAATTGAGAAGTGGAGACGCATATGAATTCTGGTCTCACTGTAGTCCACTTACATAATATTATCTTTTCTGTAATCTTTTTTAAAAATATCCTGGCATTTCACTTTCACTTTTTCTTTTTTTCTTTTTTTGCTAAAATGAGTCAGGAATTGTGGAATTCTGCTTTCTTGATTTCTTCTGTAATGGTTTTAAAATTAAATTACCATGTAGTGTTAATAATAAATAGATTTTGTACAGTGAATAGTTTAATCTGTCCCATGCAATAATAATTCTTAAAACTTTTATACCTTTACTCTGTTAGTTTATCACAGCCAGAATCCTTACTAGGATGAGAAATATAAACTTACCAGCTCAACTGAAATAATCTACATATGACAGAAATGTAAAACAGCATAATTTCTCCATATTGAAAATAAAATGGTATCTTTTTATTTCCTTTGAACTATGATAAAGTATTTATATTATGCACTGAATTTTCTTTCTAAAATTAAGCATGTGAATATATGTCTTCTGAACTTCTAGTCCTATTGATTATCTAGCTGCAGGCTATGCTGTCTCTTATCTAACCATTGCTATGGCAGCACCTCTTAGTCAGTCTCCCAAGACCTTTCCCACATACTATTATAGAAGAGAATTAGAGGGGTGTGTTTAAGTGAGGAAATAAACTTATTAAACCTTTTGAACTCCCGATACCTGAGGTAATAATTCTTTCCTACTATTAATTATTGGGACTGCTCTTCGAGTTAGTAATTCCTCAAACTTCCATTAAAGTTTGATGTGGGTTTGAGTTAATTAAGCCACACCTATTAACTCACTACACCTATTTTACTCTAAGTATTAGAGAACCAATTCTCCTAAGATGTTTTAGTTTAGCAGTCCAGCATAGTCATTAAATAGATCTACTGAGAGTTTTAAATATAACTTTGAGAGCAAATAGCAGACAAAATACATATCACCAACCTGTTGACACAGTGCTGTGTAAGTGAAGTTTCTAATATGTCTTCCAGTCTTTTTTGTTTGGTAGGTCTTTCTATGTCCACGTTCTCTCTCAATTTATTTCTTTTTTTGGTCTTTAAAAATGCAATACATTGCAAATGTATGTATTAAAATTAAAGTATATTTTAGAAAATAACAACACTTGCACAGTACTAAGCTAGCAGATAACAAATTCCATCCTAGTGGGTGTTATTTGTTTAGTAAAATATACATGTTTTTTTTTTTAAAAAAGAGGAAAATAAGAATATTTTAACTTGGCTCTTTATTATCATTCCAACTAATACTATAAAAAAAATTCTTCAATCATTCCTGATTTTTGGAGACTGCCTGGACATGTCTTTGCAGTTTTCTTGCCAAGGTTTTACAGAAGTGGTTTGCCATTGCCTTATTCCTACGGCTGAAAGTAAATGACTGGCCCAATGTTACCCAGCTGGCTTTGAATTCAAGGCAAGACTCACAGTGTCACAGTTCCTAGCTTGATACCTTAGCCTTTACACCACACTGGCTCTCAATACTATATGTACCTTTTCACAAAACTATGATATTTTTTTTTTTAACATTTCCTCTACTCCAACTTTCAGAGTTATAAACAAGCCCTCAGAGAAACAATATTTTGGTTTCTTTTCCTTAATAAGGTAGGGAAACTATAAGTTTTCTGTTGGCAGGCAGTTGTCTAATCATAGACAATCACTTCTTCTACTCTTTACATCTGGTTGCCAGTGGCCTTCCGGGTACGCTTTAAGGTGTTAGTTACCACCTTTAAAGCGCTCCATGGCATAGGACCTGGATACCTCCGAGACCGCCTTCTGCCACAGATTCCCTCCCACAGACCGGTACGCTCCCACAGAGCGGGCCTCCTCAGGGTGCCGTCGGCCAAGCAATGTCGGCTGGCGACCCCCAGGGGGA
>NW_015393437.1:7094-10044 GCF_001527695.2 Protobothrops mucrosquamatus | reverse complement strand
ACATGGTCAATGGGGCTTACTCCCAATGTGCAATTAAAATACAGATCTATGAGAAGCAGTTCAAATAGTACATATAGCAAAGCAAGACTAATATATAAAAGAGTTACACCAGGAAGTAAATGTGTGTCAGAGATTTATCAAATGCATAGTATTTATCAAATGAACTGTCTGTATGTAAATGACTACCTTGGAATTACAATATTCTTCCACCAAAAGATAAAGCCATTTATATATGAAGTGGCCATATAGAGCATGGCATTTGAAATGTTACTTTTTTTCCCTGAATTTACAATGTCTAGAACTGAGGAAATGTTGTTCAAACAATAACTTAAGAGCAACAAGACCCAGAATTGCAGGCATTAATTTTGTAAGGCTTCAAAAAGTAACAATCCTTTTTTTATATTGAAAAGAAACAAAGGCCTTGATTTGAAAGGCAGATTTACCATTTGAATAGGGTCTGAAGTCTACATTTTCAATCATGGCTAATGTCAAATAAGAAAGTAACTGAAGTCAGAATAAAACTAAATTTTATTCAATATAATGTGTTATATCCCTTACCAAAATAATCATATTAACTCCATTTGTTTTATTTCCAATATATTCAATTATCTATTTCTGCCGTATAAAAGTTATAATTTTAGTCGAAGTTACAGTTTGGCAGCAAGTTGTGGACAATTTTGGGAATCCACCTAAGACTTGCAGCACCTCTGATATAGTGAATTTATTTTGAAGTACAGTCATAATCTAAATACATTTCCTCTTCCCATTTTATTTATATATGAATTCCAATGGGCACTTATAACCTTTTTCGTAAATCATCTTATTTTTCAAACATTGGGAGGCAATACTCACGGAGTTACAGAAATCCTTATATTCTCCTTCACCTAAAATGTATAAAATGCTTCAAGATAAAATCAGCAATAGATTAACAAATTTATACATAGAATATCACACAAATGATCTACAAAAATATGAATAGCAAAAACTGTGACTAAATATTCTTAGACTCCCCCTAGAAAAAAAGGTAATATATTCATACTTTACCTTAATGTTCATACTTTAAAAATGAATGAACTTCAATAACTTTTATTCATAATGCACTCCTTAAAAAATAAGTTTCATTCTAAGTTCTAAGAACATTCTCAGATGAATATGAATACTATCAAGCTAAAATTTGTCTTGGATACATATGGGGAAAAAGGTTTGAATAAAGATGTGTTTATATTACAGAATCAAATTTCTATACTGATGTTTTAAATTGTCCCATATTTTTATACACTTCATTAAGATATCCAGCAAATCCAGAAAATATCCTCTAAAATTCATTAATAAACACAAGACCAAAATATTACAGGTTATCATAGAGTGAAATAACTAATTATACTGGAATCTTGATTTAAAAATCTTGCATCATGAAAAATACCAGTGTCAAAAGAATATTAATGGAGGTAGGATGATCAACTACAGTTTCTTGAATTCTTCTGGGTAATCCATTGCAATAAATGCAAATATGTATTCATGTATTCATATTGAGAACACTCACTATATTGTAATACTGACATTTTGAGATTAAAAAACTAATTTGCTATATGATTCTGTTTTTCCCCAGTACAGAATGAACTGGGTTGGGTAGGGTAGCACACAAAATTCAGATTCAATAACTTGTGTCAGGTTTAAGGACAGAAGATAGTTTCAGTAGAAATTTATTGTCTTGCTATGATGAAAAGCCCAGATTTGAGATTGTAATCTGCCCTATGAGAAAGAGGAATTGTTAATATACGTTATTTTACTTTCAGTTGACATGAAGAGAAAATAGTATGATGTACACCATTACTTATTCTCACACAAACAAATCTTCAGCATTTTTATAGTCCTGGAATATCAAATGTGCTGGAGGCAATTTTTTTAAAACTTTTGAACTTACCTTCACATTTATTTTGCTTGCATGAATTTAATTCGACATAAATAGTGCACACAAATGGATAAGGAGTAAGAAATTCATCACCATGCATAAACCTCAAATCTGAAACTCTTTCCCACTTATTTAAATCTGAACAGCATTCTTAAGGTGCAATAAAGTCAGTAAAAAGAATAACACAATTATTGTTAGTATTGTATATTCCACTTAGCCCCATAGTGGCAAAAATAAAATAACAATGCCTACCATTAATATAAAGTAGACAGAAAAGTAATATCTGCATGTCCTTACAAAAACTACTGAAGTTCATCTTATTTATTTGTATAAGAGCATTTCAGGTAGTTAAAAGAAACAGAATTTGCTATGTGGTTCATTTAGAGAAGTAACTGAAGAATGACACACTTTAATTTTTTAACTGATGAATATGTTGTGTAAGCAAGTCTCATTTCTAGTTTCCACTCTTTCAACACTATTCCTGTTATCTCACTCCAATGGTGATTGGGAGCACCAAATACTACAACTTTTGGAGCTTGTTTTTCCAAGTCAGTGTTACTAGTACCGGTAGTTAATTCTGGTATAACAGGGATGGAGAAAGAAAAAAGTAGGAAAGAAAGTCAAGATTATTGCTAGTGCAGAAGCAACATTTAGGGCTCTTTCTCACAGCTGAGGTGAAATGCTATTCACTGATCCTTAAGCTGGCACAAAATAAGCTAATTAATAATATTACCCTACCGTCAACTGCTATTCTGTCACACTAACAAGAATGGCAGTTTATTTATTAATAAGCATCACCAGTCACTCTACTTAATATGGGATGGGCATTGTTGTGTCCGGAGCCTGCAAAAGCAGGCTCGGGACGTTGCAAGAGTCCCGGGCATTTGCAAAAGCTGCCCGGGACCAGACTGAGTGGCGCCGGCCTTGCGCGCATGCGCAAGGCGGGAAAAGACCGCCTTGTGATTGGTTGGATTTGCCCGGGGATCAGAAGGTATAAATAGAGGCCTGCGTGCCTCTGCTCGGGTTGTTCGTAGATTG
>NW_015393437.1:0-3506 GCF_001527695.2 Protobothrops mucrosquamatus | reverse complement strand
GACTGAGTGGCGCCGGCCTTGCGCGCATGCGCAAGGCGGGAAAAGACCGCCTTGTGATTGGTTGGATTTGCCCGGGGATCAGAAGGTATAAATAGAGGCCTGCGTGCCTCTGCTCGGGTTGTTCGTAGATTGGAAGCAGAGAATAAAGACTTGTTAGAAATGCATCGTCTCAAGCGCCATTATTCTCCGGACTTAACAGGCATGATGGCCTGACCCAGGATGGATGTTTCCAATAGCAAGTTTAGCATCTGTCAAATTGCCCAATCTAAATGCAGCAAGGGCTAAGGAGGAATACAGAATGAAATGAGATAGAATTATACAAATGGTCTTCCTCTGTGCCTGGTACCTGTTGATCAGGCTACATCTGAACAGGGGCAGAACATTCTCATTAGAGAGTGCAACCTGTGCTTAAAAATATCTTGGCTGGCAGGTGAACTGAAGCTGAAGGGAATGACTGGAAACAAATGTGTTCCACCCTTCTTTAAGGCAGTAAGGCAATGGTGATGCTGGCAACAAGTGAACAAGGAATCCACTTCTGACTTCATGCCCAGCAGCACTTAGAAATAGATGCAGGAAGGCCATGGAGAACACATGCGCTACAGCAGCTTCCAAATTAACACAATTGTGCTTGCCCATAGTAACCACAGTACCACAAAGGCCTGTAGTGCTAACAAAGCAAGAATAAGGAGGAAAAGTAGCACCCCACTATTACCAAAGGCAACTATAACCTTGGTGCATTGCAGCACTAGCCTCAAGAACTTTAACTACATGAGACATGGTCCCATAAGCACTGATTGGACAGTTGTAGCATTCATGCATGAGTCCTCAAAAATAGCAAAAGTCATAAAAGCCGTAAACAATATAGTTCCATAAAAGCCCATATCAGCAGAAGTAGCAGAAAACCTGCTTTCACTCAATGGTGACACAACTAGCAGGTCACAGCTAACCAAAACCAGTATTCTTTCCAGTTACCTTCTGTATAGCACAGGACTAGCTCTCTTTCAAAAAGTACTAACCTCGTTAAAAAAAAAAGAATTCTAGCACTCTTTGTGAAATATCAAACAATTACTATGGAAAATACCATCCATGTATTATGCAGGCAGATGCCTCTAGTCTTCCCTGAAGACCAATTCAAAATGATGATCAAGAGAAGCACCCGTAGACTAGAGGGAAGAGGTCATGCTCCAAATAGCTTTAATTAGACCTCAGGACCTGAGGGGATCCCAACCCACATCAGCAAACAAAGGATCAGAGAAGGGTGCCGGATCATATCCATAGGACAAAATATCCACAGGAAAGGAAAAATATCACTGTCAAACAGGAATGGCAAAGGATGACTTTAAGATGCCTCAGGTATGGGTTAGGGATGGGGCTAAAACAATATCATGAGGATTTAAAAGGGGGGGAAAGTATTTGTGGAACAAAGGAGAAATTATGAAGAAATTATGAAGGGATAGAAACTTGTCATTTTTAGATAACTTCAGTGACTATAGGAGATTGTTTTAATGGGTATATATATCATCTGAGTGTCAATTCCACTCTATTTTTACCTTAACTCAAAGTGAATGTACCATTTTAAAAAAATTCACCATGAATGTGTAACAGAATTTTTCAAACCAGAAAATTATATTCCTACTCTATTATAAAAATACCTTATTACCTATTAAAAGAGCTACATGTCTTTAAACTGATCATATTTACCCTTACTAATCAAATTATATTCCATTTGGCCAAAGATTATTCTTTTTCTCAATTCTACATTGCTGTTTATATTTTTTTCCTTCTCTGTACTCTGCTATGTCTTGTTGATGTTGATTGCTTGCTGAGACAAATAACTCTTATCTGTTAATGTTATTATTTATCTTTGTTCCCAATTTAACTACTATATATATCATCACAGAAATGTGTAATGTTTCCAGGTTTTCTGGATTAAAACTGTTAGCATTCCTAGTTCATAGTACTGAGTACCTTGACAATACCATTAAGGGTTTCCCCTCTATGATGTAGGAAGAGTCACATATATGGTCCTGATATCAGGCTGGTTGTATAAATCCCATATTCAAATTATTGCACACCAATGAAAGGATACATGGAAATATGATCAAGTGTTCAGTTGTAAAAGGGCATAGATTATCAAGGTTTCCAAGTACTACTCGAATAGCATCCTGAAAGATTTAAAGAGAGATCTGAAACGTTGTTAGTGCTTGTAAATTTATGATAATTAAACAGGGACTCGCCTAGTTAGAGTGTTCCTGCAAAATTGTTCTTATACTTTAGTTTAAATCTAATAATTGCCAATAGATCAGCTTTCTTCCTCCCCTTCCTCCAAAAACAGGATACTCTTAACACTAAGAGAGAGTAAAAAAAAGTTCAACAAACTAAGATAGTTGTATGAACTCTGAACATACTGTAAAATTGGTAACATACTACATATTAGATATCTCTCATGCTACGTACTGAACATACTAATACCTCTCTAAACTCTGAACACACTAAATATTTCTCTGAAATAGGTAATTTATTTTACTAAAAATTATAATGATACATTAAATCTACTTGGATCTTTATCAATAAGACAATATTCTTTATCAATAAGACAATAATTAAGAGATATTAATGCAACATTTGCATACCATACCTGGCTTGACACAGGTATTTCCAAGAGTTATTTGTAAGTTATAAGTATTTATTTAAAAAAAAACAAATAGCTATTCAAGGAAACCGCAGAAAATAAAATGCAAATATAATCATTGTGACATTGCCCATATCAAGAAATTCTGCAGTAGATTCCATGGATTACAGAACCATTTTGGGGGTAAGTCCTCCAAATTAATTCCCAAACAAGTATAAACTCTAAGAATCAACATGATTTGAATAAAGCTAACCTCTACTGATTTCCCAAAGAAAAAAGGATTAAATCTAAATTCCACATTCCCTACCTGATACTTTTTGATATAAACAAATGTTTATTTCATATCTCACCTGTAGCTCCTTACTGACAATGCTTTCATCAAGGTCAGTATTAACACTGTGAAAAAAATGTAATAGAAGATAACTGCAGAAAGTGAACAAGTATTCAAACTGTCATTAGTTCAGACTAAAGATCCATAGTTCTCTTAGGGTGTATCTATAATGCACATTTTGTGCTACAGTTACATGGCTGTTTAGGCATTCATTCATTTTTTTTCTTCCAGCCTAAACTCAAGGAAATTACTAGAAGTTTTTCTCTTTTTTATTTATATTAGTCAATTAATTATTCTGTATAAATTTTGGATGAAAAAATTGTTGGCCAGATTAAAAAATGTAGTGAAAATTCAGAATTAAAAATATTAGGTAGAGTGCTGGCTGAGTAGGATAACAGATGTGTTGTAAAGTTATACTTTTCTATATTTCTTGCTAATGCCATCTGGGCAATAAAGGTATGATAACTCTATTGCTGAATATCTGTACTTACATTATTTCAGTAATTCCTACAGCACCCTGTGTGGCAAGTAATGTAATTATCC
>NW_015393436.1:10230-14470 GCF_001527695.2 Protobothrops mucrosquamatus | reverse complement strand
ATATTGCCACATCTGTCAAGGAACATCTTTCTGTGCAAAAAAAGAGATTAGAAGTTGTGAGCTGAGATGGCACCCAGTGAAAACTCAACTTATGTGCTGAAATAAGAAAAAGGAAGAAAAAGAATCCTGGGAAATTGAAACTGAATCACAGAAGTATGATCCTAGAAGACTAAAAGACAGTGTAGAGGAATGTATGAAAGCTTCCTGAGATATTTCACTGGCAGTGTGGCAATGTCTTAAAATGATCTGGTGTTGCTAACAGAATAAAACAGTTGGAAGGACCTTGGAGGTCTTCTTGTCCAACCCGCTGGTCAAGCAAGAGACCCTATACCATTTCAGACACATGGTTGTCCAATCTCTTCTTGAAAAACCTCCAGTGATGGAGCACCCAGAACTTCTGGAGGCAAGCTGTTCCACTGGTTAATTGTTCTCACTGTCAGGAAATTTCTCCTTAGTTCTAGATTAGTTCTCTCCTTGATTAGTTCACACCCATTGCTTCTTGTTCTGCCTTCAGTTGCTTTGGAGCAGGGGTCTTCATACTTGGCCCTTTTAGGACTTGTGTACTTCAGCTCCCAGAATTCCTCAGCCAGCGTGCCTGGCTGAGGAATTCTGGGAGTTGAAGCCCACAAGTCATAAAAGGGCCAAGTTTGAAGACTCCTGCTTTGGAGGATAGGTTGACCCCTTCTTCTTTGTGATAACCCTTAGATATCGGAAGATTGCTATCATGTCACCCCTAGTTCTTCTTTTTATTAAAATAGGCATACACAATTCCTCAACTGTTCTTCTGGTCCCCTAATCCTTTTTGTTGCTCTTCTCTGCACTCTTTCTGGAGTCTCAACATCATTTTTATATTGTGATGGCCAAAACTGGATGCAATAATCCAAGTGTGGTCTTACCAAAGTGGTACTAACACTTCTAGAGGAAATGTTCTTTGACACCTATTTTCAGAAAACACGGTGGTTGGAAATGAGGATTTGAAGACAATTACTATGTAGACAGCTCCATGTACTCCCCACCACCCTTTTACTTTCAAGTCTGAAAAGTTGAACAGATTGATGGGCACACAGAAATATAGAGGTCTGATAACATATTTGCTACATTACAGGTAGTTTTCAAATTATGACCCTAATGGATCCTGCCCATTATGGTCGTAAGCCACGACAGTCATAAAGCAGGTCACCCATGTGACTGACCCAATTTTATGACCTTTCTTGAGGCAGTCATTGGGCAAATCCCTGGTCATTCAGCGAATCTGCGGTTGTTAAGTAAACGCTGTGGATGTTAGGAAATCCATTGTTTGCTATGGGGTGTTTTTACCCAAAAAAAACAAACAGAAGTAAATGCCGGTTTACAGTAAAAACATAATAAATTGTGGTCATGTGACAGCAAGACATGGAATGACCATACATTCAGGTCAGTGGCTGAGTACTCAAAATGTGGTCACATGACTGAATGGGATGGTCTGACCATCAGAAGTTTGGAACTGGGTTGCAAGTATGATTTTGGGGTGTCCATATCATGGCATCCAGTCCTCTCAATTCCTGGCAAATAGATGGGGAAGAAATGGAGGTAGTGACAGGTTTTATCTTCCTGGGCTCCAAGATCACCGCAGATGGGGACTGCAGCCAAGAAATTAAAAGACGCTTTCTCCTAGGGAGGAAAGCTATGGCAAATCTGGACAGCATACTAAAAAGCAGAGACATCACCCTGCCAACAAAAGTGTGTATAGTCAAGGCCATGGTTTTCCAAGTTGCAATGTATGGCTGTGAAAGTTGGACCATAAGCAAGGCTAAGCGCCAAAGAATGGAGGCCTTTGAACTATGGTGCTGGAGAAGACTCCTGCGAGTCCCCTGGACTGCAAGGCAATCAAACCGGTCAGTCCTGGAGGAGATCAACCCCAACTGCTCTTTAGAAGGCCAGATCGTGAAGTTGAAACTCAAGTCCTTTGGCCACCTAATGAGAAGGAAGGACTCCCTGGAGAAGAGCCTAATGCTGAGAAAGATGGAGGGCAAGAGAAGAAGGGGATGACAGAGAAGGAGGGGGCTGGATGGAGTCACTGAAGCAGTAGGCGTGAGCTTAAATGGACTCCAGAAGATGGTAGAGGACAGGAAGGCCTGGAGGAACATTATCCATCGGGTTGTGGTGGGTCAGACACGACTTCACAAATAACAACAACAAATTGTAATTTCAAATGGTTGCTAAGCAACCAGTCTTAAGGACCACCTGTGTAGGCCAAGCTACTGCTATCTAGACAAAGCTATCATGTTCCACCAAGGTCAACTAAACATTGAATTTTCACCAGCAGAACATTGTTTACAGTTACTTGACATAGTGTCCAGTTGGACAGAAAAAACTATGGATGAAGAAAAGGAATTTGAATATGAACATTTCACTGGTGTTTGAAGACAATTGTAGCCGGAGAGAAATTCTAGAGATTATAAGGTTATATTAGCAACAAGGCATGAACAATGGAGAACACAGGAAAGAAATCTTCGTAATTCTTTTCTGTCTGAACTCCAGTCTTGTTTACAATTGAATAAACCCAAATGAAAATCACTCAAGCTAATTTGGAGAAGATGACGGCAGCATTTGCATGTTAGCCTCTTCTCCAAAATTGAAATATTTTCCACTTTGGGCAGCAAATTGAAAAGGACAACATTATTAGAAATCTTGTGGTCCCCTCACAATTCTAAACTTATGGAAAGCGCCTACTCCAGATATCTCAGCAAATAAAGCAGAAATGTAGACTGTTGTTCTAATTATCCGCCATCTGGCCACTTCTATCTCTGTTAGCTTTTAATTGATATTTATTTTTTGCATCTGTTTTGGCTGTTTAGCAGCCTTGGAGGGGGGGAGGAGAGGGAGAGAAAGAGAGAGGGAAGACAAAATGAGAAACAGAGGGGAGGGGAGAGAGAGAAAGAGAAAGAGAGGGAAAGAGAAAGAACGAGAAAGAGAAAAATACAGAAAGAGAGAGAAAGGAAAGAAAGAAAGAAAGAAAGAAAGAAAAAAGAAAGAAAGAAAGAAAGAAAAGAAAGAGAGAAAGAGAGAGGGAGAAAGAAAGAGAGAGAAAGAAGACTGATGGAGAAAGGGAGGAAGGAGAGGAAAGAAAGAAAGGGAAGGAAAGAAGGAAGGAAGAAAGAAAATAAATAAAGAAAAAAAGAAAGAAAGAAAGAAAGAAAGAGAAAAGAAAGATAGAGGGAGAGAGAAAGAAAACTGACAGAAAGGGAGGAAGGAGAGGAAAGAAGGAAAAGGAAAGAAGGAAAGAAGAAAAGAAAGAAAGAAGGAAAGAAAGAAAGAGAGACAGAAAGAGAAATAAGAGAGAAAATGAGATAGAGAGAGAGACAGAGGCAGAGACAGAGAAACACAGAGGGAGAGAAGGAGAGAGAGAAAGTGGGAGAGGGAGAGGGAAAGGAGGAGAGAGAGAGGAAGAGGGAAATGGAGAGAGAGAGAGAGAGAGAGAGAGAGAGAGAGAGAGAGAGAGAGAGAGAGAGAGAGAGAGAGAGAGAGAGAGAGAGAGAGGCGTCAGACTCAACATATTTGGGACTTATATCTATTTAGTACCTTGGACAGCTCCGTTCAATATAAATTGCATTAGAGCCTAAGTGCTCACAAAAGGGCAAAAGCCAGCAACTTAATTGTCATGCACAACCACAACACACGGTTTTTTTTGGGGGGGGGCACCTCAGAGGTAGACCAGGTGGGAGCTTTTGGGGAAAGAGGAAAGAGGAAAACCACAGTTAAGAGAGCCCTATGTCTCTCGGCAATGTTGTGAGAGTTAAGTCCGAGGAAAACAACCTCTTACAAGAGTTGACCATTACCAAACCGGTCACAGATGGACAACAGAAGAGGCTCCCATGAGAAAAATCACTCGGTTTGGTCTGGGATTTAGGAAGGAGAACTTTTGTTGCGGGGAAACCCCCCCCCCACTTAAATAGATTGGAGAGCAGCACAAAAATTGTGTTGTGCCAAAACAAAACAAAAA
Source organism: Protobothrops mucrosquamatus (assembly GCF_001527695.2). Classification (NCBI taxonomy): domain Eukaryota; kingdom Metazoa; phylum Chordata; class Lepidosauria; order Squamata; family Viperidae; genus Protobothrops; species Protobothrops mucrosquamatus. The sequence goes on along the minus strand of NW_015393436.1, from coordinate 10,488 downwards.
AAACCCAACAACCCCAAAGACTTAAATAAGGAATCAAAGGATTTGGAGACAGTTGCAACGATAAAGAAGCTTTTATTGGCACCCACAACTGCAGGGATGACTGGGCTTCTTGCCAAAGGTGCAGAGCAGAGCCCTGAAGCTCTGAAGGTTACAGATTATATAACCTCTGAAATCATACATAATAATTACAAAGGCAATGTAAATTACAGCGTGACCTTTACAGCCAGCATGTGGAGTCTGAGAACATGGAGTGACCTT
>NW_015393436.1:3377-9061 GCF_001527695.2 Protobothrops mucrosquamatus | reverse complement strand
TTCTGATGTGTATAATTGATTCTACTGGATAAATCGAGTCAAGCTGCTGAATTGATTGTGTTCGTTAGAATAGATTTGCATAGACCAAAATCCATCAAAACCCTCCATTGACTCAGGGACAGATAATTCACATGGAAAGGTCAAATGGATCCAGCAGTTCCATTCAACAAGCCCACCTGACAGCTTCGTTCAGCAACACTGTTTGAAGGAGAATGCGTTGATCAAGCCCTATGCAAACCCAACTTTGCATAGTTCAGAGGAAATACCAAAGCAAATTCTAAGCCGAGGAACAGACAATTACGTGAGGCATTGATGGGTTGACCCTTGACCCTCCCTTTGAGCTGAAAAAAAAAAAGAATGATTGTAGCCATTTCTGCAATCCTCAGAAGTCAGAGGTCACCAGAATATAACAGGGAGGAGATGAATGGTATTACAAAAAAAAATATGTGTAGGGTTTTCTGAAATATATTCAGGAAGGGACTATAGGTCAAGACTGAAACACGGACTATGCACGTCTAAAATCCTGGGTTAAAGTCCTGGGTCCATCTCTGCTAAGCGATTGCAGAGCGATGGACTTGCAGCCATGATAAGGCTGCAGAAATCCAGGGAAAGTTTGTTAATCTGGAAGAAAAGAAACAACAGACTAAGAGAACAACAGAGTTGGAAGGGACCTTTGGGGGTCTTCTAATCCAACCCCCTGCTCAAGCAGGACACCCTATACCATTTCAGACAAGTGGTCATCCAATCTCTTCTTGAAAACCTCCAGTGTTGGAGCATCCACAACATTTGCAGGTCAGCTATTCCACTGATTAATTGTTCTCACTTTTAGGAAGTTTCTCCTTAGTTCTAGGTTGCTTCTCTCCTTGATGAGTTTCCATCCGTTGCTTCTTGTTCTGCCTTCAGGCGCCTTGGAGAATAGCTTGACTCCCTCTTCTTTGGGGCAGCCCCTGAGATATTGGAAGAGTTCTTGTGACAGACTGGACATTCCCTAGCTCAGGGGTCTTCAAACGTGGTCCTTTGATGACTTGTGGACCAACTCCCAGAATTCCCCAGCCAGCATGCTTTAAGATGGACTTCAGCTCCCAGAATTCCCCAGCCAACATACTTTAAGATGGGTGGACTTCAGGTCCCAGAATTCCCCAGCCAACATACTTTAAGATGGGTGGACTTCTGCTCCCAGAATTCACCAGCCAGCATCTGGATGTGTAGATTAGAAAAAGAAAGTCATTTCCAACAGTGAACATCATGACAAGAATGGATTACCACAAAGATTACAAGGAAACAAACAAACGGTGTGTTGATTGTGTTGTTAAGGAGATTTCATGGGCAATGTGTTCTGCAGAGAAAGGACGTAATATCTACAGAAATAAACTCTTTGCAATTTCCCAGAGGGCTGTGCCCTCCCCAGATGGCCTTTTTTTCCTATCCCTTTGGATGTTTCTTTTCCCTTTTCCCTGAACATTTTATGATTAAAAAATAAATAACCTTTTAGGAATCACTTTGATATCAGAGAGGATGCTGCTTTCCGTCTTCAATAATAGGAATCGACTTTCCTTCCCTTCCTTTTTCCCACATTGAAATTGTTGGAAGTGGGTCTATCCGCTGATCATCTTTATCAATGGATGATCAAAGAGAGAAGGAACCTGGAATTAAAGAGAAACTTCCTGACAATGAGGACAATTAACCAGCGGAACAGATGTTGCCTCCAGGAATTGTGAGCGCTCCATCACTGGAGGTTTTTAAGAAGAGACTGGACAGTCACTTATCTGAGATGATATAGGTTCTCCTGCTTGAGCAGGGGGCTGGACTAGAAGACCTCCAGGGTCCCTTCCAGTTCTATTCTATTCTATTCTATTCTATTCTATTCTATTCTATTCTATTCTATTCTATTCCACTCTACTCTACTCTACTCTACTCTACTCTACTCTACTCTATTCTTTGTTATACTCTACTCTACTCTATTCTTCCATTCCATTCCATTCCACTCCATCTATTCTATTCTATTCTATTCTATTCTATTCTATTCTATTCTATTCTATTCTATTCTATTCTATTCTATTCTATTCTATTCTATTCTATTCTATTCCATTCCATATTTTCTATTCTATTCTATTCTATTCTATTCTGTTCTGTTCTGTTCTGTTCTGTTCTGTTCTGTTCTGTTCTGTTCTATTCTATTCTATTCTATTCTATTCCACTCCACTCTACTCTATTCTTTGTTCTTCTCTACTCTACTCTATTCTATTCTTTGTTCTACTCTACTCTATTCTTCCATTCCATTCCACTCCATCTATTCTATTCTATTCTATTCTATTCTATTCTATTCTATTCTATTCTATTCTATTCTATTCTATTTGAATGTGGAAGGAAGGAAGGAAGGAAGGAAGGAAGGAAGGAAGGAAGGAAGGAAGGAAGGAGAGGAAGGGAGAGACAGGAAGGGAGAGGAAAGGAGGGGAAGGAAAGGAGCGAGGGAGTGAGTTAAGCAAAACCTCAAGTTCAGAGAGAGACATGGTAAGAGAAGAAGGTGACAGAGCTTATGGTCCCCTAATGCTATCAGCTGCCAGGTATGACTGATCTAAACTGCAGCTATATAGGGGTAAATAGACCTTCCTTTTGCTGAGCGCCAAAGAATGGAGGCATTTGAACTCTGGTGCTGGAGAAGACTCCTGCGAGTCCCCTAGACTGCAAGGCGATCCAACTGGTCAGTCCTAGAGGAGATCAACCCCGACTGCTCTTTAGAAGGCCAGATCCTGAAGTTGAAACTCAAGTCCTTTGGCCACCTAATGAGAAGGAAGGACTCACTGGAGAAGAGCCCGAGGCTGGGAAAGATGGAGGGCAAGAGAAGAAGGGGACGACAGAGAATGAGGTGGCTGGATGGAGTCACTGAAGCAGGAGGCCTGAGCTTAAATGGACTCCAGAAGATGGCAGAGGACAGGAAGGCCTGGAGGAACGTGGTCCATGGGGTCGTGATGGGTCGGACATGACTTCGCAACTAACAACAAGACCTTCCTTCCTTCCTTCCTTCCTTCCTTCCTTCCTTCCTTCCGAAGTGACAGGGTAGACGATCACAGAGACAAAAGCCATATATAAGAGTCATCAAACACTCTCAGACTTTCTAAAAAAAAAGCCCCTAATGATGCAGACCACCTAAGAAGACCCTGCCACTAATTTTCTTCCATATACCTGCTGTCCCCAGACCCGTAAGCCAGGTGTCCTTCCCTCTGTTAGAAGACCCGCTCCTCAGAGCTTGCCTACGCAGCAAAAACTCCAGAGCTTTAATCGAGCTTCCCAAATTTATTTTTTTATTTTTTGCAAACGTCTACCACCTCCTAGGGAGAAAAGTGAGCCTGCTGGAGCAACGACCCCCCAATAGTTCCCAGGATATCGGTGTGCAGCTCACAGGGGCAGAGGTAATTAATTGTAGCTGTTTCATTCCTGCCTCCTCCAGCCTTCTCCGGTGTCAAAATCCAGCTATGTGCGCTGCAGGGTTAATGAGTTCTGCACGGGTGGGTGGTGAGAGTCTTCACAGAAGTTAGGCATCAGGGCTGTTAGAGGCACACTTCCCAATTAGCAGCCCTGGTTGAGGGGTAGGAATTAGCTGGGCTGATGATCCCCTTGGAATAATTGCAACCGACAGCCGTGCCAATGGGTTCCTGCAACATTCAATTGCAACCCACCTGAGCCATCGCAAGACAATATGGGACCTGTCCTAGCCATGGCTGTTGAGCTGATTTCAGGTCCTGTCTGTTCCCCCGAAGTCACCTTTGATGGACAGGTGGACACACGGGGGACTGTGTTTCTGCCATCCGGTTGGATTTCGCAAATTAGGGCTTGCTTCGGTGAGATCTGTTGGTGAACTGTGCGACAGTCCCATATGGTGCTGGTTGTCACCTTCAGATCCCTATCTATGGCTTAGGACCAGATGATGATGATGATAATGATGATGATGATGATGATGGTTAGAACAGGGCTTTTCAACCTTTTCACCCATTGTACCACTTTTAGGATATGGCAACATCCGAGTACCACCAGTCGCCTAGCAAGGTGTCAAAAACTTGATGACCCCCCCCCCCCAAAAAGGAAAAAAGTGATGAAGTACAGGTAGTCCACGACTTACAACAGTTTGCTTAGTGACTGTTCGAAGTTACAGTGGCACTGAAAAAAGTGCCCCCCAAGCCACAACTGAGCAAGACCCCTGCCTGCCCACCCGGCGGCGCTCTTCCTCCTGTCTGAGGTTTCCATTGTTGTGAGCATTTCTGTTGAGGATTGGCAGCGGGGGTGGGGTGGGGGGGTGTTTGGTTTTTATTCCCCCCGTCTGCTGGGTGGTTGCAGCAGGTTTTGGTCCCTTCACATGACCCTGGGACACTGTGACCGTCATAAATATGAATCAGTTGCCAAGTATCTGAATGTAAATCCCAAGACCCTGGAGAGGCTGCAACATTCCAGCTGATCGGCGCTTCTTCTGGGCTCAGCAGAAGCACCAGGATCAGCACCGAGCTCCAGCTGGATCCTGGCGCTGATCCTGGCGCTTCCGCTGAGCCCTAATAGCCCTGCAGTTCCAGCCGTCTCTCGCTCAGGCTTGTGCGGTGCTGCCACCGGTTCACCTCATTCCCCTCCCCTGCTACCCCTTTTCTAGGATGGTCGCGTACCACCTGCCAGGTGCCAATGTGCCACAGGTGGTACCTGTACCACTGGTTGAAAAGCCTTGGATTAGAAGACTCAACCTATTCTCCAAAGCAGAACAAGAAACAACGGATGGGAACTAATCAAAGAAAGGACCGGCTGAGAAATCAGGAGAAATTTCCTGACAGGTCGAACAATTGTATTTGTATTTGCCCAACATTGGAAAAATGAAAACTTGCCAGCTGAAGAAGTACTAATCAAGACAATTCTAGAGTGTGCAGAAATGGACAGATTGACTTTAAAGATTAAAGAGAAAGAAGACCCAGTGTACTTCAGAACATAGGATAATTTCTATCAATGGCTAGGAAAATGAGTCAGAGAGAAAGGAACGTGATATGTAATTTTGAATATATTAACAAGAAGAAGGCTATTGAGTGATGAATTAACATATTGATTATGATAATTAACTATATCTATTATTGTTACTTAAACACATGTACCCAGACATTACAGTATGCTGTTTGCTAAATATTGAGAATGTTATTTGGAAAAACCCCAACCCTAACCTTAATCCTAACCCAAATCCTAACCCTAATCCCGACCCCATCTTATTCCTAACCCTATAAAAATTAATAAAATCTATACAAAAAAAGAGAAAGAAACAACGGATGGAAACTAATCAAAGAAAGGACCAGCTTAGAAATCAGGAGAAAATTCCTGACAGTTAGAACAATTAACCAGTGGAACAACCTGCCTCCAGAAGCTGTGAATGCTCCAACACTGGAGGTTTTTAAGAAGAGACTGGACAGCAATTTGTCTGAAATGGTATAGGGTTTCCTGCCTGAGCAGGGGGTTGGACTAGATGACCTCCAAGATACCTCTCTCCTCCTCCTCCTCCTCCTCCTCCTCCTCCTTCTCCTTCTCCTTCTCCTCCTTCTCCTTCTCCTTCTCCTTCTCCTTCTCCTCCTCCCCCTCCTCCTCCTCCTCCTCCTCCTCCTCCTTCTCCTTCTCCTTCTCCTCCTTCTCCTTCTCCTTCTCCTCCTTCTCCTTCTCCTTCTCCT
>NW_015393436.1:0-3275 GCF_001527695.2 Protobothrops mucrosquamatus | reverse complement strand
TCTCCTTCTCCTTCTCCTTCTCCTTCTCCTTCTCCTTCTTCTTCTTCTTCTTCTTCTTCTTCTTCTTCTTCTTCTTCTTATTATTATTATTATTATTATTATTATTATTATTATCCATTATTATTATTATTATTATCCATTATCATTATTATTGTTGTTGTTGTTGTTGTTGTTGTTGTTGTTGTTGTTATTAAAAGGCCTGGAGACCCCAAAGTGATATGGAACCCATTAAGTGCTTGGCCTGATTCTTGTCACCCAAGGCTGGTGATGCTGGTCGTATTGGGGTTTTATCTTTGTAAGCCACCTGAAGTCACTGTGATTGCATTGAGCAGCCATATAAGTGTTGTTAATATATTTATTTATTTATTTATTTTTAAAAAGTCCTGGGCTGATTGGCAAATTCCATTTTGTGCTAAGAGGGATGGCTACATTGGTGTGCTTAGGACTCCCTGGATTTTGTGTGGAATCAGGAGATACTCCCTGTGTCTGGAAAACCATTGGAGACACACCATTCAAGCACATGTTTTTTAGCCACAGCAGGGTTTCCTTCTTTTCTCTTGCCTCTGAACGAAGTTGCTGGAAGATCTGAAGAAACAACATCAACACACCAAAAATTGCTCCAATTCTCTTATTTATCTCCTGTGGATAAAGACGTATTTTCGTGACAAAGACTTGATTGTCTTGGTTTACTAAACTGAAGGCCTATCACCTATCTCTGCTGCCAAAACACAGATTTGTGGACAAGTCGAACATAGAACATAGAATAATAGAGTTGGAAAGAACCTTGGGGGTCTTCTAGTCCAGCCCCCTGCTCAAGCTAGAGGCCCTATGCCATTTTTGAAATCCTCAAGTGATGGAGCACCCACAACTTCTGAAGGCGAGCTGTTTCATTGGTTAATTGTTCTCACCGTTAGGAAATTTCTCCTTAGTTAAAGTTGGATTCCTCTTTGATGAGTTTCCACCCGTTGCTTCTTGTCCTGCCTTCAGGTGCTTTGGCGAATAGCTTGACTCCCTCTTCTTTAGGGCAGACCCTGAGATACTGGAAGGCTGCTATCATGTCCCCCCTCGTCCTTCTCTTCATTAAACTAGACATACCCAATTCCAGCAACTTTTCCTTATATGTTTTAGCGTCCAGCCCCCTGATCATCTTTGTTGCTCTTCTCTGTATTCTTTCTAGAGTCTTAACATCTTTTTTTACATTGTGGTGACCAAAACTGGATGCAGCTTGCCCATTTAGGTTGTTAAAGTCCTAGGATTGTCTTCATAGGAAAGTTTATCCTATAAAGTCAAGTTTTACTCACCCATGGAGGGTTTTTTTAAATAAATTCAATTAAATCAAGTATCTTCGATCAGTCAGCATCATAGTCATCATGATACATTATGATCTATAGTTCCAACACTTCCAACAATCAATTAAAGTTGCTTAAAATATTGCAGACACAACCTGGGAAACAATGAAACAAGAAAAGGCAATTAGCCATGGTAGGAAACTAATCAAGGAGAGAAGCAACCTAGAACTAAGGAGAAACTTCCTGACAGTCAGAACAATTAACCAGTGGAACAACCTGCCTCCAGAAGCGGTGAATGCGCCAAGACTGGAAGTTTTTAAGAAGAAATTGGACAGGTATTTGTCCGAAATGGTATAGGGTTTCCTGCCTGAGCAGGGGGTTGGACTAGATGACCCCCAAGATCCCTTCCAACTCAGTTATTCTGTTATTCTGATAGACAGAGATAGAGATGATAGATAAATGATAGATAGATAAAGATAGAGATGGATAGATAGATAGATAGATAGATAGATATAGAGATAGAGATAGAGATAGAGATAGAGATAGATAGATAGATAGATAGAGAGAGAGAGAGAGAGAGAGAGAGAGAGACAGACAGACAGACAGACAGACAGACAGACAGACAGACAGACAGACAGATATAGAGATGATAGTTGATAGTTGATAGATGATAGATGATGATAGATAGATAGATAGATAGATAGATGATAGATAGATAGATGATAGATATATAGATAGATAGATAGATAGATAGATAGATAGATAGATAGATAGATAGATAGATAGATAGATAGATAGATGATAGACAGACAGATAGACAGACAGAGACAGAGATATAGAGACAGAGATATGGATATAGAGATGATAGATAGATAGATAGATAGATAGATAGATAGATAGATAGATAGATAGATAGATAGATAGATAGATAGATATCTGCGTGTCAGGTGAGGCAAAGCGTCCTGATGGCATACGGACACGGAGGAATGGGGGTGTGAGTGGTAACGTGAGGATAGCTAAGGGAAGTGATAAGGGGATGGATACAACGATTGGTTACCTGGGACCCGTCACGAGGTCTAGGGGTCGGACGCAGGTGTTGGCTGGCTTATAAATGGTTTCTCCCATTGAGTTGTTTTGTACCCTGACGATGTTGGTAGGATCCAACGAAAGCTAGGTCCTTTTAAAATTCTTTTAAAGGTTTTTAATGTTTTATTAAAACTTTTAATTGTTTTGCAATTTCCTGGTGCTCATATTTTATTTCTTACCATAGATAGATCGATAGATAGATAGATAGATAGATAGATAGATAGATAGATAGATAGACAGACGTAGATAGATTAGATAGACAGACAGACAGACAGACAGACAGATAGACAGACAGACAGACAGACAGACAGACAGATAGACAATAGATAGACAGAATAGATAGATAAACAGACACAACAGATAGACACAATAGATAGATAGATAGATAGACAGACAGACAGACAGACAGACAGACAGACAGACAGACAGACAGACAGAGATAGATTCTGGATTTTATGCATAAATGTATTGGTTGAAAGAAAAGGAACTTCTGTGCATCCTTTTTTCCACACTCATCAGTCACCTGGCTAGTGCGCATAATCTTCTGAGCACAGGTAGAAAGGGTTGTCATGGCCTTTAAAAATAAACTACCACTGCCATCTATTGGTGATAAAATATAATGCTCCTTGCACCAATTTCCAAAAGAAGACACTTACTAAATAAGGGCCTCCTTAAGAGTAGATATAAAAGCAACTGTAATACTCCTTGGAATATACAGGCCATTGTAGGACAGGGAGGAAGGATTAATGGCAATACTTCTTTTTGTTTTCCCTATTGGAGAAGCAAACCTTTCCGCTGAGCAATTCAATGGTGAGCATTGATTTAAAATTGACAGAAAATTATGTTCTTTGATGCCCCGACATTGAGGGGAAGTGGACATATTCCCCACTATGTTTGGTC
>NW_015393435.1:13098-19137 GCF_001527695.2 Protobothrops mucrosquamatus | reverse complement strand
GCTTGCTACTTAAAATAGCAACTTCTGTCTGTATTTTCATTTCTCCTATTGGCTTAAGGAATTTGATTTTTTCAGTGTGCTTGACCCCTCTTAATATGACAATAGCTTTCAACCTTCCTGGTACAAAGCACTACATGCCAATCTGCAGCTTTGTGGTTTTTTGTGGCCAGCCATCATCCTGATGGGCTATGAATAGTGGGCCGTTGATTTAGAGCTGTAAGCAGATTTACCAGTTCTACCTAGAAACATCTTCCTAATCTAATCTGCATATCAACAGCCAGATATTTTAAGTCACATAAGAATTCCAAAATTTAGAAGGGCCCTATCCTTGACCAGATTCAATGCCCTCCCAACAATGAAGGGAACTACTGAACAAAGACTGTGTCCATGTGGTGGAGAAATAATTGAAACAATGGAGCACATTATTTTGTATTGTCCCCTCTATGCAGATACTTGCCAGGAATTATCTCCATTCCATACTATACAGTACATCCTGGTCATTCTGACTTGTTCTTATTTTCAGATCAATCTGATTTTACTTCTTGGGCCATAACTAAGTACTGTTCTATAGTTGGCACAGTATGCCATAGTATTTCTTCTAGGTATTTTTTTTTCTTTTTCATCCTAAAGAATGACTTTCTTTTCTATTTGCTAGTCAATAACTGAATAAAAATTGTGTCAGGTCCATAGTTGTGTCCTGCCATTCTGTTGTGGGGGGGATGTTGGCATTTCTGGGATGCTTTTGCTTTGCTGAAGTGCTTGGGAATTAGGGAGGGGGATTGTCTACGGAGATGGAGCAGACTCCCTTCTAGCTGGTTTCACCTGGGTCCAAGGCTGTCATGCCCTGAGAGTGACCTATTATCTACAATACCTAGCACCTCAGCATTCTCAAAATATCTTCATGGTATCACATTGGTTGCCAGTGGACTGGTCAGGGGTTGGGATGAAGGAATTGCTTTGTGCTTTGCATGGAATCTTCAGATTCCATCTGACTCTTCTGTAACCACTTTCTCTCAGCAAAAGTTCTTTTGATTCAAGTCAATGTATTCAAGAGTTTTACTTTTCTGAGGGACCAACTGGGGCAGGTCCTTACAAATTGATTGATACCTACGTCATGGAATTTGACAATCAGACAACATAAATGAATTCACTGTGCAGATAAGCCTAGATGTGGATAAGCCCTCCCTCAAAATGTTTCTATGTTTTAATTTTCACAATTGACTTACCCAGGATTAATCCACCAATTGTCCATTTTTCATGGTTAAAAACTTAAGGATCAGCAGATGGATTTATCCATAAGTATATGCAAGAAATACGGGTCCTTTAAAAATATTAGTGTATATATTTGTGGGTAAGCCTATCCACAGTCAAGCCAAACCCAATTCTGGGTGTGTATTTTGGCACCTAATATTCTTGGCTTATACATAGGTATACGGTGTACTATAACATCATTCATGTGGATGGAAGAAGAATATTACATCTGCCCATTCAAGATACCTTATTTCAATAGTAAGGACCATATTGATAGAATACCATAGATTTAATGGAAATGTATATGGAACAACTACATGGCTATTATTCTTGTTATACTCATGATTGTTTTTACACCTATTTATCATGATAAAGCTACCAAATTCAGTTGAGGAAAACAAGGACAATACCATATTTTTCAAGAGGTATGGCAGGTTTTCCTATTCTGCCTCAGTCTTCTTCTGTAAAGACCACTCTAGATATTTCTGAATATGTGAAACTGGAGATTGACAGGATTCTCTTGCACAGACACACTCAAGGAGAAACAAGATACAAAAACTTTGTGTGCTTTCAGATACATGTGCTGGTACTTCAGGTTTTTGTTCTAAGCATGATCCCACAAAGGCATGTACTATGCCTAAAATACCTAGAAGAAACTATGGCACACTATAGCTATTGTAATTTTTAGTGTAGTACTATAAGTTGTGAGAAGCTTTAGAGCAACATAATTTGTCCAAAAATCACCTCAAATGTGTGCACAGAAATTAAGTGTAAAAAAGAATTCTTTAAAAATGAACACCAGAAGACATGGTATTGCTTTCAGCTGGTTTATACATTAGACAATATGTCTTGAGTTGCTTGAACAGGCAGCATACTAATATGGATAAATAAATGCATAAAACATCCACAAATAAAAAGAAAGCAGTATGGCAAAATTGATAGCACAATTAAGTAGAGAGGAAGGAAAGGGGATTTGTGTAGGTAAAAAGTAATGAGAGGAAAACATAAGATTAGGAAAGATTTAATGGCAACAGAGAGACATCAGATAAAGATACTACTAAGCAACTTTCAGGTGGTTTTCTTGACCTTGTTTAGAATATCTGATTATGCCAAAACAGTAACAAAAACATAGCTGTGGGGTAATCCAGAAACACAAGTTTCAGAAATGTATTATTCCAGAAAAAGATTCCCCATAAACACTGTATTCCATGGGAGACAATTCAATTAATCATTACATATCAGTGTTATGAAACTGAAGGCTGTGAGTATTTTTATTGAAAAGCAGCCCCTGAAAGCTGTCTTGCTGAGCTGCCTTGCTAAGATGAGAGGCAGTGCCTCACCTTTTCCTCATCTTCTGTGTTTATATGCAAAAACATTCTCAAGCTGGTCTGATCTCCCTCATAGGATTTCTGATGTATTTTCATTCTTATAAACATATATGTGGAACATCACAATGAAAAACAGTTGGAGAAGCAACTGCAATCAGGAATACAGCAGCAATTATGGCTTTAGCACTTTCTTATCCACACTTCATTACTCAATATTGCAGAGCTTTAACTCAAAAAAAGAGTGGGGGGGGGAAGAAGCTTTAATACATACATTTTCCTTTATCTTCTTACACAGCTGGTTTCCATGTTTCTGACAGTTACACATTTGACAGCTGAGTACTGCTGCTTGCTTCTATGGCTTTTTGGTCTTCGCGCTTAAAGGGCAGTTCATATGGCTTGGTTGTCTTGTGTAGCTTTTCTAAGCGCCATATCATTATTTGCCTGAAGTGTTCTTCTTCCAATTTTTGCTTTGCCTGAAGCTCTAGTTCTTGGAGTTTCTCTTCAAGCTGAAGCCTGATTTGCAATTCCCTTTTCCACTGTTGCAAATAAATAAACAAATACAACATTACTTAATAGAGATTTTGGTATTACATAAAAACACAAAACTTTGATTTAAAATTCATCAGGTAGTGCAGATAATAGATGAAAAATTCCAAAATTGGAAATGTATTTCCAATATTTCTTAAGATATTGCTTAATTGATGGACAACTTGTGAATAAAATGTTTGAAAAACAGATAAAAGCACCAAATATATACTACATTTTCAAATATGGTTTCACATCATCTTCATCGGCATTTTATTTTAAAACTGAAATCCCTGGAACCAACAATACCAAACATCTGGAAAATTGGGCTGTTGGTTTGATCTCCGAGCTTGGCGATTTGGTGGGAGGGCATCTTCAATGCGCTTTGAATTGTGCTCATCAGAGCACTAAATAATTTTTTGTGTGATGCAAATTGGTGTGGGTGTTATTTATCTGGATGTTTCTGAGTTTCAGGCTGTTTGATTGGCTGGTTGTTGTTGCTGGGCCATAGCCTTCGGTGTTCAATTTACATCACACAAAAACGGTATTTAAAGGCCAGTGCTCTAAAAGATGAGCACAATTCAAAGTGCACTGAAGATGTCTCCCCGAATGGAGACGAAACATTTGCAACCAAATCTCCAAGCTCGGAGATCAAACCAACAGCCCAACTACCAAACTGAGCTATTAATATTCAAACACATCTCAATCTGCAAAATTGTCGAAATAGAAGAACTGTTCTACTTCCCCAATATGCCTGCCATTATTACCTGAAAGGGAAAGACGTACACAGCTTGCATGCTGTCAACCTCACAGAAGAAATGTAACACATTTACCCCCTATGATCTAGCAAGCATGCTATTTTCCAGCTCATGATTCCTCAATGAGCTACTCAATAATTAATTCTTTTTGAATGCATTATTTTATCATACTCGAGACTAAATGGGCTATTTGAGGGGGGAAGTAAATGTTTGCTGAGAAACAATCACTGTTTTGATGTCCCCTTGTCATTATCTTAAATATTAGAAATGACCAAGGCATAGCTGCAGTGCATTATCAAACTTTAGAATACATTACTAAATGAGAACAGGTTTATATAATTTATGGATGGTGACATTAAAAATATTCAGAAAGCAGGGAAAAGATAACAGCTAATTTGAGAAGAGCACACGTTTTCTGTGAAATAATTAATAATATATATTGTAATAATACCTTTTCTCTGGTATGGCCTAGAATCAGTAATAATCTCTACAGGTCTAAAAAAAAATATCCAATTCTTATTTTGTTATACCAACTGAGAAACATTCATTAGACAGTGAGAGCCAGCAACTTTCCCAAAGATGCTTTAATTTGATAACTTCCAGTGCTTACATAGAAGGCACCTATCATTTGTTATTATCAAGTATCATGATCAAATATGTGTTTCCCTGTGTGCATTATAGTTCAAGGTATAGAATGAAACTCTCATATCATTCCACTGCTAATATATAAAAATCTCACAAATTGGCTCTGAGTAGGGCGAGTCACTTAATAGGGTTAGTTATATGTATGTAAACATAACAAAATTATGTTTACCTACATGTGTCCCTTTGCTTCTCCATCTCCTTCCTGGTAAAATGACCATTAAGATAAGGCAAGCTACTAAACATTAGACTTTCCTGAATGGCATAAGCAATTTCTAAACAAATACAAAAGTATTAGCATGTAAATTAGTATGATAAAATATTTCACAAAGCCATCTTTATGAGAGTAGAAAACGTTAAAATGCAAATGGTGGCAGAAGATCCAAAAAGGCATGTATGTATTCAGCACTTGAGACTGAAGTGAAATCTAACAATTACTAGTCTTATGTAGGGCATGAAGTGAAACCATAAGAGAGAGAAAAAGAAAGACATCTTCAAGTTGCCAGGTTTGAAGAACATTGATGTAGACTATTTCTATAAAACTGTACTATTTCATTGATCTTTCCAACCAAGTGTCTATGTATGAGTGCCCAATACAGTTTTACAAATAGCACCAATCATGTCTAGTGTATATGTAAGAAAATAAAAGTGTTGAGGGCTACAGTCAAGGAAAAACCCCTATAACAGTGGTTCTCAACCTTTTTAATGCCGCGACCCCAACCGGTCGTAAGTCGAGGACTAAACTGGTCGTAAGTTGAGGACTAAACCGGTCGTAAGTCGAGGACTAAACCAGTCGTAAGTCGAGGACTACCCAACCGGTCGTAAGTCAAGGACTTTCCCTGCCCGGGAGCACCACGCATGTGTGGTTCCGCCCCCTGCGCTGGCCAAGGCGTAGCTGGCAAGCGGCAGAGACGGAGCAGGCCGACCGCCAGCTGGCCCAGCCCAAGGGAGTAAGGCACCCACCGGAAAAGGGGAAAAAATGGCAGACAAAAAAATGGCGGACAAAAAAAATGGCGGACAGCCTTGCTTGGCAACCCCCATGAAATGGTCGATCGACCCCAAATGGGGTCCCGACCCACAGGTTGAGAACCACTGCCCTATAACTTATGCTGAGCCTCAGAATCAATATTACTGTTGTATTATTGGCAGCCTTAAAGATAGGGTCAGGACTAGTCCAGAATGCGGCCGCGCGGGTGGTGTTGGGAGGGACTCGTCGCTCCCATGTAACACCGTTGCTGCGCGAGCTGCACTGGCTGCCGGTGGCTTTCCGGGTGCGCTTCAAGGTGTTGGTTATCACCTTTAAAGCGCTCCATGGCATCGGACCTGGATATCTCCAAGACCGCCTTCTGCCTCAGAGTGCCTCCCATCGGCCGGTACGCTCCCACAGAGTGGGTCTCCTCAGGGTGCCGTCAGCCAGACAGTGCCGGCTGGCGACTCCCAGGGGGAGGGCCTTCTCGGTGGGAGCTCCCACCCTCTGGAATGAACTACCCCCAGAGATCCGGGTGATCCCGGATCTCCCTTCCTTCCGCCGCGCC
>NW_015393435.1:7188-9797 GCF_001527695.2 Protobothrops mucrosquamatus | reverse complement strand
GTCTCTTTAGGTATCCTAAGCCTAAGCTGTTTAGGGCTTTAAAACACAGCTTGCTCATCCATCTTCTAGAAAACTATACGAGATGGCTCTGATGTTTATGGGATTTAGGAGAAATTACCAAAATTATCCTCTGCCTATAGGAGCAGCCAGTTGACAATAGGGGAATTTCGACTGGAACTGATTCATTTCTGCTGTCATACCCTCAGAAATGAATTATAGAAAAGTATAACGGAGAAGTTGCTATTATAGCTGTTTTATCACCTGTTTTAACAAATAATCAAGTTCTGTTGACAAAATGTTTTTGTTCAGTTTCCTCTTTTTTCACTTCTCATATTTTTGCCTACCTGGTTTATTAGATTCCATTCAGCCCCTTTATACCAATTCTCTAAAAGTTTTGGTGGTATTATTACAGCAGGAGAAATTTGACATATTTTTATTCTGATACTAATTCAATGGCACCTGCCATGCAATTGATCATTTGCCATATGCACAAAAATGGCTTTGAATTAATTTAAGATGAATCTTGCAAGCCCAGTGTTCATAATTCATGAGTAGAAATAAAGAAAATTACAATATTTCCAATGAAATTGAAAGCAGATATGGACTCTTCAATCAGATCTTTTAGAGGACTATACTATGAAACAATGAGAGTGAAAGATAGAAACTCATTAGAAATAACCATGATAGAGCTTTTCTTCAATTATGTCATACAACTATAAGGATTCCAAATTAATGAGAATCTAAGAAAAAAATAGCTACTTCTGGTATCCCTCATCTATTCTGTGATTAAATAGATGGAAGTGCTTTAGTTATGCTTTCCATGAACTTTTGGAGGATTTTGTGCTTTTTGCTGATTCAGCTTTTCTCACACCCACATTAAGAAACTTCCACCCAGTTTGCCAACCATCAAGTTAAAATCAAGTAGTTACTAAATAATTATTCTGAAAAGGTTTAGTGACCCCTTTGTACAAGACACTATTGGACTGAGGTGCAACTGTCCTTTTATGTAGTTTGTATGTTCATTATTCATGGTTCAGTGATCAAATTCTGCCAGTTGGCTCTCTTGACATATGTAGGCATGTAATAAATAAACAAACAAAATCCCTTTCAGTCCCTAATCAATATCAGGTTCTTTACCAGAGGCCTGGAAGTTTGAGGGTTCTGCACAGTATCTTAGCTATTTCCACCACTGTCCTCTTCTGGACTGAGAGTTCTTTTGCTGTTCCTGGGATCTGTTGGAGTCACTCTCCCAGATTAGGAGTCACAGGCTGAGTCTCCTACCATCACTTTGACCTTTGCTTTCCATACTTTTTCTAGTTCCTCCTCCAGGCCTAGGTACTTCACCAGCTTCTCATGCTTTTTCCTCCTGAAGTTGCTGTCATTTGGCACCACTATATTTATCACAACATCTGTCATCTAGTCCTTGTCTACTATCATGATATCTGGGTGATTGGTGAGTACCTGTCTGTCTGGATCTGGAAGTCCCACAGGATCTTAGCCCTGTTATTCTCCATGACCTTCTGTGGAATCTCCCATCTGGACTTTGGAGGGTCTAACCATATACTGTACAGATATACTTGTACATAATGCCAGCTTTTTAGTTGTGCCATTCAGTGAGTGCTGTTCCCGACTGAATCTTATACTCTGCCACTATGTGTTGGACTGTTTCTGAGGCTCTCTGTGTGGTCTGCACCTTGAGTTCGGTCTACTATAGACCCCTATTTCTGTGGATCTAGTACATAGTGCTTAATGATCAGTGCTTCAGTATTGTCTTTTACTCCAACCTTTTCAAGCCACTGGTAGGATTTACCAATATCAGCCACCTCAGCTATCTATTGATAGACCATCCCAAGATCAAGGGTATTGTCTTTCCATGGTACTTCCTCTGCTTCATCTTCTTCCCATATCAGGCAGTCTCTCAACAGTTCATCTTTTGATACCATCTTACTGATTATTCCTGGATGTTCTGAATTTCATCCAGGACAGTGGCTTTGACACTTATCAGACCCCGCCCATCCTCTTTCCAGCTTTATAGTCTTGGGGTGTTGGAATCAGGGTGGAAACCTCTGTACTGTATATTGTGAGGAGTTTCTGAATCAGCAGCCTCCATGACCTCCTTTGGTCAGCTCACTATACCAGCCATTGACTATCTTACCATACATAGCTTTGCATACATATAAATACATACATAGAAATACACAAACAGATATACATACAGATACACATATGGATACACACAAACATACATGCATACCCATCATACAATTCTATTTTGGTATAAGCAGTATTATAGAATACACAGAAAAGATGTAAGTAAAAGAATGGAGGAAGCAAAAGAAATTGAATATATAAAATCAGGAAAGGAAATATAGCTTCTATAGTGAAACTGGCACACACACACAAATTGGAAGATTTATTTATTTATTTATTTATTTTCATTAACTTATATGCCGCCCTTCTCCCCATGGGACTCAGGGCGGCTCACAGCATGTTAAAACAATATAAAACATTATCCCCTATAAAAGCCAATTAAAAACCAAATATTTATCGCTGTGTCTTATTAAAATCATTAAAATTGTCCCTATTTAAAATTCACCCTAGGTCAGACC
>NW_015393435.1:0-5901 GCF_001527695.2 Protobothrops mucrosquamatus | reverse complement strand
GTAAACCAAGGGGATGGTCGAGATCCACGTCGGGTCAGAGGCCGCAAGGGCACGACTCGGTCCAATGCTGCGGCGGCAGTTGTCTCCCAGGCCGCCGCCTGATTTTCCGCCGAGTCGTGGACTAGATCCTCCGGATATGGCCCAAGCTCCATCAGGAACCTCTCAGGGTCCATCAGTCGCCTGGGACGGAACCATCTAGATGACTAGCAAGCAAGTCTGGATGTCTTAAAAGAGATCCTAGACTAACAGAGATGTGGGTATTTTTAAAGTACCTTTTCCATGATCCTCTGACTCAGCAAAATTTGGGCAACATCAAAAAAAAAGAATATTTAAAATGCTGTCAAGAGGACACATGCTTGGTAAGCAGATGGCATTCCTGATTTTTTTTTTAAATAAACAATGGAATCTTATCAACCTCTATTACCTTCTTTGCTAATCTTTGTTGAAAGCCAGAGTAAGAAATATGCTTCCTTATTTAAGAAACAGACAGAAGGATAATTATTATACCCAGACATACAAATTCAACTGCTATGTCTTTATATCTTATATTGAATGTGAAAGAAATAATCTTAAAATTCTGGAGTAATCTGTAATTCAAATTTCCAAATCTATGCAGCCTTGCGGAAGTGAAGCCCTTTAATTAGGATGATAATTAGCAGATCTATCACTGTTCATTTTGCTAAAGAATCTCTGTATTTTTCCCCTCCTCTCAACACAGAAAGGGGAAAGCAGATTGGGCATTTTTTCTGTCCACTTGACAATTTATTATTTCCTGAAATCTTAAAGTAAGAATTTGATTTTGTCCTTTTATTTGCTCATTTCTGCCAAAATATAGAAAAATGTGTATTAAATTGCCCCTCAATCATTCAGCAGGTTGGAACACTGGTTTCTGTTCAATTAAGGAAATTCCTCCTCCTCCTCCTCCTCCCAACCTCTTTTACATACAGGAACATACATTTGTTTTCTTTTACATTCTTTTTCCCCAAGAACTATTCCAGGCCCAAACAAAAATGATCTGTCCTACATTTAAGATTTCCATTTATTAATTTACTCAATATTTCATCAACAATGAAATCAGCCATCATCTTAGATTTAAAATCATTCCATTGCCATAAGAATAGCCTTATGCTTAAACAAGATATTAAAAACAGACTTTTTAAAATCACTCACCGTCATTCGTGTATGTGCACGTATGCACACACACACACACACACAAATATATATTGATAAACAGCCAGCCTCCTAAAATAAGGAATGTCCCCAGCCTCCAAGCATTGAAAAGGGATTTAAAGATTTTTTTTTAGCACTATGAACATAAGGATGCTGATGTTACTTCAGCTGCCTTAGTTTGACTTGCCGATCATTTAAATAGTTGTTTTGCCTTGCATTATAAATCAATTCAAGTTGTTTTGGAAGTGGACAATGAATACATAATTTTATTAATTAATTAATTAATTAAAATAAATATATTTGACATTTGAGAAAGATTGCTGTATTAATGTTGATATTATCAGTAAAAAATGTGACTGACATGAGCTGTGAATAATTAAGAAAATACCAGATTAAACCCTCATGGACTTTAGCATAAAAATGAAAAAAATGAAAAAAATGAATGTGATTTATGATTTTTATGATTAGACAAGATTGGCTATAGAAAGAAGACAATAATGATGAAACTTTAGAGACAGAAGTTAAAATATAATTGTATTTGTAACAGTTGTGAAGATCAGAAGCCATTTCTTTGTATTTTCTTTATATTTTCTTTTTTCTAATTTTCTTCTTTTTCTTCTTTATCTTTTTTTTACTTTTTTGTACTTTTAGCTTTTTCTTTTATTTCTCCCTTTCTCTTTTTCCTATCTCATTCTACTGTAGTTCATATTGTTCTTATTATTATGACACTCAAAATATATATTTTAGAAAGGAAATATCAGGCTATACACAAAATGGAAAATAATAATAATGATATATTAAACTTCTAATCATGCTCCATTTATCCAAAATTCGGTTCTTTCTTGCTTGCATATATTTCAGGTAGATTTTTTTAAACAAATCCTTATGTATTGAAATACATAGAGATATGTGTGTGAGAGAGAGATGATATATGAGAGAGAGATGATAGATATGACAAAGATAGAGGGACTTAGTATGATTGTTTACAGAAGTTTAACATTATACTTCAAAAGCTCAAAGTATGCCTATTAACTATTAATTTAACTGTTTAACTAACACAAGAAATATACAGGAGATATTTTAAAACAATAAAATAATTGGTCACAATCCTATACTTTCCATTAATATATATATATTTCCATACAATTCTTATACAGTGAAATCAGATACGTATATACGAAAAAGAATCTACTGTTAGCAACAGTTGCCTATTTCCTTTTTGTTTTCTGTGAAACCTGTCATCTCAGATATACTTAGCATTTTATTTTTGTTTAGGATATATGTTGTTTTTCTTCTAATGATAAACTCTCTTAATTATATCCTTTCAATTAAATGGCCATAATTACAGCCCACCAGAGTGTGTCTGTGCACATAAAATATTCTTTTAGGTTTTTTTTTCTCATTTCTGGATTTAAATGCTTGATTGTTTCATCTGGGTTCATGATTATAAATTAATGCTCCCCTGAATCTTTTTTGATTGCTTTTCATTGGAACCTAGTGTAAAAAGTGTTTTCCCTTTTTTTAAAAATACAAAGAGATGTGCTGAATTGTAATTTTTTAATTTAAGGAGGGACTTCACATTGACCTCCTGCTAAGTTGGTAATTGAAGTCATTTTATTTATGTCAAACATGTCAGATAATAACTCCTTCAATATGTATTATACTACTATGCGCACACAGTATGAGGCTAATGTACATTAAATAATATGGAAGTGATGAGGCTTAACATCAAGTAGTGAAAAATATGTGTACCTCAGTACAAATGTCTCAATTCTTAAAAGTGAGTGCACAGTTTGCTTTAAATGGACAGGAGCTGATAGCTGCAAACTATGGCATTTTGCCAATAAACCCTCTATAAAATGGCATAATAAATAATAAGCAACTGAAGCACTGCCAACTTTTTCAGCACTTTTGTGCACAGTTGACTACTGGGAAAATGTTATTTAAGTCACAATGCCTGACATCAGCAGTGTCATGTCTATCTCAGCCTTAATTGCAGGTTCAATTGTTCCCCAGCTGTACCTTAGCCATTAAGGGAGTCTGATTAGTTAAAAGCCTCACTTTTATGGACAGGCACTGAGGAGGTTTATGTTTGCTTGAGGAAGAATAGCTCAGTTGTGTTGGCAATGAAAGACGATACAAAATTGGCTCTCTTGCTCTCAAGAGTTTATCATGCAGTGGTTTTCTGAGCCCTTACCTTTAACACAGCAGATCTGATCCATCCAGAATGTCAGCATATCATTATGTCTGTTATTTAGAGCCTGGGGCAGTGGGAGGGAAACTCACCGGTATAATGATTTCAATGGTAAGATCAGAATGCTTAAGAGAGGTTGCTTATTCACAGCATGGTCCCTTTGCTATCAATTTATTTTAAGGTTTGGTTCACCTAAGCATGATATGTGCTAAATATATTCAATGGAATTTCTAACAGCCTCAGTCTTGAAGTCCACCTTTATAAATTTGGACTAATACAAGTGGGAACCAGCTCAAATTATAAGAGGCAATAACAGTGGTATTAAGCAATTTTCCAATCACAACTGTGGTACAGCTGACATGTAGAACATATAATGTAATTCTGATCACCTGATTTGATGATCCAATCCCATTAAAACTATAGTCCTACTGATTTCAAAGGGATCTTGTTCTACCCAATAAAACATAGCAATTCCTTCTAGAAATTTTGTGTTCAAATATTCATAATTTCTTAGTATAAAGTAAAAGTTTTTGTGGGCAAGTTATTATTGTTGTTATTTTCATAAATCAACTATTATACAACCTGTTATTAGTATGATTTTTTCTTTATTTCCAGCTATTTAGATTTAGTTAGCAAATTATACAACTTTCTAATTCTTCTCAAGTCATGAATAATCTTCAATCAGTTAGTAAGAATTAGTATTTATCCAGCTTTGTTTTGTAGACTAAGACAGTGGTTCTCAACCTGTGGGTCGGGACCCCATTTGGGGTCGATTGACCATTTCATGGGGATTGCCAAGCAAGGCTGTCCGCCATTTTTTTGTCCGCCATTTTTTTTGTCCACCATTTTTTTTGTCCGCCATTTTTTTCCCCTTTTCCGGCGGGTGCCTTACCTCCCTTGGGCTGGGCTAGCTGGTGGTCGGCCTGCTCCGTCTCTGCCGCTTGCCAGCTACGCCTTGGCCAGCGCAGGGGGCGGAACCACGCATGTGCGGCGCTCCCAGGCAGGGAAAGTCCTTGACTTACGACCGGTTGGGTAGTCCTCGACTTATGACCGGTTTAGTCCTCGACTTACAACCGGTTGGGGTCGCAGCATTAAAAAGGTTGAGAACCACTGGACTAAGAGGTTCTAGTGCTGCTTGAAAAGTATTATCTCCTCATAGTATTTTCCCCTAGCAGCAGTTTGGTGATATACTGACTGAGAGAATGAATTCTTGGGGTCTTGCACTCACTTTAGAGAAGACCAGCCTTATCAAAATTGTATTCTTACCTTCTACAAAACCATTTAATCTTTCTGTACAAAAACATGAATGTTTAATGTTTTGTAATCCATGAGAAATATGTTCAAATCTTATAATACAATCCTATCCCCAAATTACTCTAGCCTAGCTGGACAAAATCAAGGGCAGGATATGCCAAGCACAGGTGTAATTCTAAGTTATACTCATATAGTGAATTTATGATGGTGTAGTGATGCTATTATAGTTATAGTATAATTTATGTTACTGTCACTTTGTAATTATTTCACCAAGATCATTCAATTATGAAATTATAATTGATAAGGTTGCTATTATCTACTAACAATAATAATTACTGTATATATCAGGGAAAGACAACCATTTTGGGTCAATGGGCTCATTTGGAATTTATCTAGTATATTAAGAAAATCCGCTACTTTTCATTATGTCCTTATCATAACTGCGCCTATAAACCAGCTGCCTATCACAAAACATCCATAGAAGAAAAAGCAAAAGAGGAAGCTTTTAAATGATGAGACATTTCATGGGGTCCTGGTACTTATGATTACATAGCTCTGCTACATACATGCCTACATATGTGCTGTGCTGTGCTATGCTATATACTACTTGTGAAATCCAAGACTACATGCCTCTAATTTTCAGTCATGGGGTGGGGGCAGAATGCTATATCTGTCAGACTGTGTGAGTGATTGAATATATATATGTATGTATATGTGTGTATATATATACACATGTACATATACATATATACACACATAAAATACTGTGCTAGCATACTCTATATATGTTTCCTCAAACTTAAATTCTAGTAATTTAATGGGACCCATCCCCAGGTTATGTAATATGTATGAATAACTTGACTCACTCCAGATGTTTCTAAATTACCGGTCACCTGAAAAGTATAGTTTAGCAGCATGTGACTGGGCTCACATTCCCCAAGAATGTAGATAATCTTAGTAAACTAAATGCATAGTACAATTCAGAGTAATCCCCAAACACTTCTGGTATGAACAACTCCAAGACTGAAAGTTAATTTAATACCTCTATAAATAATCAGATTTCAAGTTAACTTCATTGTTTTAGTAATATAATAATAAAGAAATTCAAATATATAAATATGATGAATACTTGGTCACAAAGAAATATGATTAGCTGACACTGATTTTATTCTGAGTACTGTACTGATTAATGAGCCAAAATGTGATAAATAAAATGCTTAAAGAATAAACCTAATTTTCAGGTTTGTTGGGCAGGAATAATAAATAATAGTTCTGCATAATAA
>NW_015393434.1:0-12500 GCF_001527695.2 Protobothrops mucrosquamatus | reverse complement strand
AATGGGCAATAGAAATGACTAGGCAAAACATCCAATACAAACCTGAGACATTACTATTAGGAATACTAGAGAAAAATGTAAATAAAGAGGACACATATTTAATTATCCATGTGGTTACAGCGGCAAGGATATTATTTGCTCAAAAGTGGAAAGCAATGGAAGCACCGAGTGGGGAAGCACTAATAAAGAAAATTATGTATTGTGCAGAACTAGATAGGATAACTAAAAGATTAAAAAATCAGGAAGAAACAGAATTTTATCGAATATGGAATAAATTTTATAGACGGAGGGAAAAAAATGGAGGTCACAGTAAAGAGATAAGTTGAGATAGAGACCAGAAATGTATAGTTGTATATAGATGTATTATATGTAATTAATGTACAATATGGACTGAGATGTTAGTCAAAGATGATTTACCATGTTCAATGTTTTTAATCCTTTTTTTTTCTTTGTACTCAATAAAAACTTTTAAAAAATAAAAATAAACATGTTCTTTGAGGAACTTGCAAGCCTCGGAGTTCTGCTTTATTTGTCTCTGTCTGTCGGAGCCATGACGCATAGATCTGCCAATCTTTTCCATGTCCAAACTGGGTGAGGTTTCCTGTGTTGAGTCAAATTAAGCCACAGGCTCCACTCCTGGTGGTGGACAAAGAAGAAGCCTCCTTGAGTTGTCTATGAATCCTACATTTGGGCGTCCCCTGAGCAATGACATAGAGTCAGCTAATTCTTCCACAACGGCAGTCAGACAATCCTTCTGATCTCCTGGCTTCAAACGCATCGCTACGAGTGTCATACGCTAAATAAATGAATAAAATAGAAGTGGATATTAAAATTGACTCATTTGAGCTGCTGGACATGGCTCCTGCACATTCCTTGAATAGCAAAGGTGACTAACAAGCAAGTTCTGGACCACATAAGACCAGACATGTCACTGGAACAAAAATCACAAAACGGCATCTCACTTACTCTGGCAATGGCGTGCAAGAGAGTTCACTGGAGAAAGCAATTATTTTAGGAAGAGTTAGCAGTAAAAAGAAACCAGGCCATCAAAGAACATGGTGGCTGGACATCATCAAAGCTGGCCCTGGTCAGAGCCTAGAACATCTCAAAGAAGCAGTGCAGGATCAGATGATGTGGAGAGACCTGGTCCATAGAATCACCAAGAGTCGGACACATCTGAATGGATAACATCATCACCCACGGCCAACTTAACAGAATAACAGNGCAGTAAAAAGAAACCAGGCCATCAAAGAACATGGTGGCTGGACATCATCAAAGCTGGCCCTGGTCAGAGCCTAGAACATCTCAAAGAAGCAGTGCAGGATCAGATGATGTGGAGAGACCTGGTCCATAGAATCACCAAGAGTCGGACACATCTGAATGGATAACATCATCACCCACGGCCAACTTAACAGAATAACAGAGTTAGAAGGGACCTTGGAGGTCTTCTAGTCCAAACTCTATACCATTTCAGACAAGTGGAGGTGCAATCTCTTCTTAAAAACCTCCAGTGTTGGAGCACCCACAACTTCTGGAGGCAAGTTGTTCCACTGATTAATTGTAAATTTAATTGATTAATTGCAAATTAATTACACTTATGGGGAAGTCCCCACAAGTTGCTTGTCGTTCTCAAAGAGGTTTCCTAATCCCAAATTTTCACCTGTCGTTGACTTCCATCACTTGTGTGTGGGGGTCTTGAAGCTGTGAGAAACCCCCAACCGTCTCTTGGATTCCAACATGCAGAACCGACTCAGTTTAATCCCTCCGGCTAACTACGATTTCCAGTTAGGGAAAGCTAATTTGACGTGGGAAAACCGAAATTAATTTATACAGCATGAAGCTCCATTTAATTCACACCAAAACCCAAAGGCAGGCTGGGATTATCTTTTATCATCTTAACCTGAGCGGGGAATCATTGATCCTTGCTGTTTCTGGCGTTAAGAAATACATTTGTCCTTCGTTCCACACTTCGGTAATTACTTTTTTAATCTTATTTTTGACATACGAGGTTTTGTACAAACATTGTAATCAATTCCCTCTCCCCCACCCAACTTCTTTTGATTCCCATTTCCTGCCAGAGTTTGCACACGGGCACCACGTACACAAGTGTGGAGGTGTCACTTGGCTGGATGGGGAAGAACCAAACTCCTTCTTTTGCTGGAACAGTTCATCAGTAGAACGGTTAAAAACACGCTCAGTCACAGTCCCGAATTCACTGCACTCAGCCCAAATAAAGGGTATGTTCCTAACCATTGTTGATACAGCATACAAGCATGGTTAAATAATCCATAGCACGGCAGAGTGTTTTTCAAGCTTGGCAGCTTTAAGACGGGTGGACTTCAACGCCCAGAATTCCTAACCCAGTGAGGGAATTCTGGGGGTTGAAGTCCACCCTTCTTAAAGCTGCTGAGTTTGCAAAACACTGGCTTCACCCAATGTGAGCACCGTGTCTTTCGATAGGTGGTGATAGTAACTCCCTTCAAATATTTCCAGAAAGAGCTTCAATGGTTTTCTATTCATTCGTTCGTTTTTATGGCGCTCTTTACGGCCAGGTGCAGTGCGAAACCTGGGAGAATTTGGAGGGGACTTCCGGGGGGGGGGGTAAGGAGGAGCTTTACTGATTTTGAAAACATAGCAAAGGCTTAGCCCAGTGGTGGCGAACCTATGGCACGGGTGCCAGAGGCGGCACGCAGAGCCCTCTCTGTGGGCACGTGCGCCGTCACCCCAGTCCCAGGCCTTCAGCTGGGTTTTATAAAACCTTTTCGCTTTAGGCCTCCACCGCCGTGTGCAAAAAAAAAAAAGTTCAATCAGTCAGTCAATTTCAACTTCTCGCGGGAAAAAAAAGATCTTGCAAAGTTGGAATTGATTGATTGAACTTTTTAGTCCCACCCAGTCTGCCATTACCACCGCAGCCACGCCCACCCAATGGGCCACGCCCACCCGGCACCCAACAATGCATAAGTGGTTTTGGGTTGCAGTTTGGGCACTCGGTCTCTAAAAGTTCGTCATCGCTGGCTTAGCCCATTTGTATCCCAGCAATATCCTATTGGAGATCTCTGGCAGTGCTGTCCGTCTCTCCTCCACTCTTTTTCAGCTTCTCACTGCTTCCCCCCCCCTTTTTTTTTTTGCATCTGGGGTAGCCAGACATCCTGCCTGCTGGATGCCATCCTGAGAAGGTGCTCCTTTGGGGGGGAGAGGCAGAGCAGCCCCAATGCGTCGGAAATATTGTCCAAGGTAACATATTTATCCCACCTAATTACAGTCTACGGGATTGCCCCTGGACAGCTGTGCCAAGCACAATCTCTGCCAGATATTCAAGTCAGGGGACTGTTTGTTTGACTGCATCTTCAAAGGCAACGAGCTGACGGACCAGATGCACTGTTCCTCTCCCCAGCCAACATCACAGCCCTTGAAGGGCAGATCTCCCTCCCCTTAAAAAGCCAGGCGCCTCTCTGCTTCTCCAGGGTGACTCCCTCGTCATACCTTCCATTCCTTCCTGAAATCACTCTGAGCAAAGTTTGGCAAAAACTGTCGAGCCAACAGGATCGAGGTTGATCCCTGCCAAAGAGCTCTGCCTTGTCACCCATTTCTGCCTCCAATCTCTTGGGAATATCTGCCCGAATTATGGGAGCGAGTGGCTAGTGTGGAGACAGGCATTCTAGGTGTGTTGGAACATAATAATAATAATAATAATAATAATGATGATGATGATGATGATGATGATGATGATGATGATGATGATGATAAAGTTGGAAGAGACCTTGGAGGTCATCTAGTCCAACCCCCTGCTCAGGCAAGAAACCCTATACTATTTCGGACAAATGGCTGTCCAGTTTCTTCTTAAAAACTTCCAGTGTTGGCGCGTTCACCACTTCTGGAGGCAGGTCGTTCCACTGGTTAATTGTTCTGTCAGGAAGTTTCTCCTTAGTTCTAGGTTGCTTCTCTCTTTGGTTAGTTTCCACCCGTTGCTTCTTATCCTGCCTTCAAGCATTTTGGAGAATAGCTTGACTCCCTCTTCTTTGGGGCAGCCACTGAGATATTGGAACACTGCAATCATGTCCCCCCTCGCCCTTCTCTTCGTTAAACGAGACATACCCAATTCCAGCAGCGGTTCCTTATATGTTTTAGCCTCCAGTCCCTTGATCATCTTTGTTGCTCTTCTCTGTACTCTTTCTAGAGTCTCAACATGTTGGACAGCAGCCTGCAACCGAGAGCCTGCGAAATATTGAATATGGGGGAGTTTGGTCGTATTGTGTTAATATTGATGTAATTTTATTCGTTATCTGTGCATGTATTTGTTGTTTCAAACCGCCTAGTGATTACTAGCAGAAGTTAGATGTCAGCCCAGCATGCCCATGATGTAAATAATGCATTGTACCTAATAAGGATATAATAAACAATAATCATATAAGGCAGCAAATGGTAGCTTAGTGGTTTTCTGCAGAAAAGTGATATGACTGTTGGATCCGAAACAGAATAGCAGATCCAAAGGAAGTCTCCACAGCAGTAAAATTGGGTACATCTTGGTAGCACCCAACAGACTCCTTCTGTTTGTGTTCATTAGTTCCTGATACTTGATGAGAAAGTCTGGGATAACTTCATGTGTCCCTACCATATGAAACCCCTTACCCCAGAAGTACAGATGCCCTCATCTCTCCTTGTGTCAAGTTAAGGCTGAACTCTCCTTGTGTCAGCTTAAGGCCCAGTGCAATCTGCAGTTAAATTGTTAATTTAACTTCAGATTGCATTGGGCCTTAAGTTTTGTTTGCAACCTCCTCAGAGCTTTTAAGGATTGTGATGGGCCAATATGTCGACTGAGCCTGACATTGTTGGATGAGAGAAAGTGATTGGCTCAAAATTACCCAGGTGGCTTTCATGTAACAGTTTATAAATATTGTTAAATAAATACATCATAACTGCATGGTTACACCAAAGGTTTAGCCACAGTTAGAAGTCACTTGGGCTTGTAAAAAGATTTTGTTGTGTGTTTCTCTCTCTCTCTCTCTCTCTCTCTCTCTCTCTCTCTCTCTCTCTCTCTCTCTCTCTCTCTCTCTCTCTCTCTCTCTCTCTCTCTCTCTCTCTCTCTCTCTCTCTCTTTCTTTCTTTCTTTTGTGTCCGGTAGCTTGGAATAAATAAACCAATTTCAGCAGTAACCTAGACTCTGTGGCTTGTTTTATTAGACCTTAATTAAAATAAGCTATGGCTTAACATAAGATTTAAACCTGGGCATTAAAAATCATATATATAAGAGAGAGAGAGAGAATCTATGACTGCTGTCCAAGGTCCTGAATTCATCTGTGCTGTTTTTCTTCTCTGACTCCTCGCTGATCATGTTAGCCAAAGTCTTCCTGTAGCAGGACACTGGCATGAAAGTGTGAGTTCTACTGAACGATGTTCTACAGATATTAACCAGAGTTATCTTTTAAAGCCACGTAATACCATGCAACATACATTCCTGCCACTGCTGCATTTGTTTTTGTGCAAAGAGTTGAATCAGAAATTGACTTGAAGTATGCAGTGAGGTCTTCCATAAATTTGTCTTTA
The DNA here is from genome assembly GCF_001527695.2 of Protobothrops mucrosquamatus. Lineage (NCBI taxonomy): Eukaryota > Metazoa > Chordata > Lepidosauria > Squamata > Viperidae > Protobothrops > Protobothrops mucrosquamatus. The sequence goes on along the minus strand of NW_015393434.1, from coordinate 6,956 downwards.
GGACCAGTGCATATGCTTCAGAAGTGAGGAAGATGTTGCTGAATTAAAACTCCCAGAACCCCCAGCGGGCATAACTGACTGCAACTCCTAGCATCTTGCATCATTGGCCATTCTTTTGGGGGATTCTGGTAGTTGTAATTCAAGAACATTTGGAGGGACAGAAGTTTCCCACCCCTTATTTACAAGATCCAGAATCAAGAGATGACCTAAATTTGTGGCTGACACTTCATTATTAGGGCTGCATAGCCAGTCCCTGATCTAATTCAAAATGTCAACTCAATGCAAGCTGACAGTTCAGTCCTCTTTGATTATTTGAATCAATTAAGAAGATCAAGTTGATGCAATGCTTCAGTCTGAAGTGTCAAATCAGGCTGATTCGATCCAGTTTTTAATCAACTTCAAAAGGGGGAAGGAGGCTTTGCATGTTTCTGATTGAATTTGATGATTCAGTCACAATCGTCAACTCAATCCGGAAAGTCAGTTTGATCCAGTTATTCATTTGAACTGCCTTTGAACTGAATCCCAACCTGAAGCTTTGCACAGCCCTACTTATTATTAATAGAGTAATAAATAATGGACGTCAATGAGAAAAGACTTCCATATTATTGCCAAGAAACCCTGCATGGCTGTGGCCTTGCAGTCAACATGGACCAAAGTCAAGAGAAACTTTACTTTTTCTTACTAAGAGTGAAGATGATGAACTAGACTGTGACAAACTGAAGATCTTTCCAGAATGAGGAAATAGGCAGAAGGAACATACGAAGCAAGCCCTGGTTGATATCAACACATCAAATGTTATTCTGTGATGATGGTTACATTTTGATGATGATGATGATGAGGAGGAGGAGGAGGAGGAGGAGAAGGAGGAGGAGGAGGAGGAGGAGAAGGAGAAGGAGAAGGAGGAGGAGGAGGAGGAGGAGGAGGAGGAGGAGGAAGAGGAGGAGGAGAAGGAGATGATGACAACATCTGGATCATTATGAAAAGTTGTCTCAAGATATGTTGTTGGTTTGTTATCCGAGCTTGTTGTTTGGCTTCCAAACGTTTCATCACCAGGCTAGGTAACCTCATCAGCTGAACTTCGGTTGAAGTGTCTTGTTTCAGTTCTCTTCTGCTTTTATAAGTCTTATGTGGTCAGTTGTCATAAGACCTATAAAAGCAGAAGAGAACTGAAAACAAGACACAAGTATTTTCCACCATTTCTAGCTGTCTCCAGAACTATGGGAGAAAACAAACTGAAAATGCCAGGGATTATTACAGGAGGAATATGTACAGAAGAATTCGCCATCGTTGTAGCACACATATTCAATGATGCGCAAATCTATGCTGGGTTTCTTTGAGGACATTGCACCATTTGGATACTGTCCAGGGCAAATGGAACTATAATTAACATTTCCTGCCTGGGAAGAAGCAGATTCTGGCCTCAAAAGCTCATGTCACAATCAAGTCCATCTCTTCTCCAACTGCCGTTCCTAATCAAGCCACCAGGATCCATACTGAAGGCAATCACAGTAAACCCACCATCTAACTTCTAAATATACCCTTTAAAGACAATTATCAGCTTAATCGAGTCGTGGAAGACGAATTGGACTCCCCGGAGTTTGTCCTCTCTGAATTCCTCTGGGTATAGCAGGGCTGCTAAGAGCCTAATTTCTCACCCAGTGCTGGTGTACAGCTAAAGAGTGGCAGATGAGTCAGCTGGAACAATTCTACAGAGAGATAATTCTGGGTTGCTAAGTGAAGGCTGAAGTAGAGCATAGGTTGCCTTGATCTAGCTAACAAGTGTACCCTAAAGAAATATTGGACATGTTGAATACGGACTGGCATATATCATCGAACAATCTCTATTTAGAATTACAGTAAAAGTAAAGATTTCCTTGTCCAGTCGTGTCCGACTCTAGGGCACAGTTCACATCTCTGTTTCTGGGCCAAGGAAACCAGTGTTGTCTGAAGACAATTTCCACGGTCATATGGCCAGCATGGCTATACGCCAAAGGCTCACGGAATGCTATTACCTCCTCGTCAAAGTGGTACCTATTTATCTACCTGCATTTGCATGCTTTCTAACGGCTAAATGGGCAGGAGCTGGAGCAAGGAACGGGCACTCACCCCATTGTGCAGAGCTTGTGTCTCGAACCAGACTGTCATCTTTCCAGTGGACCAGCTCAGTGTCTTTAACCGCTGAGCCATCACACCTCTAGAACTACAGTAGAAGATACTAAACGTTGGAGCTTCCTGCCACCCACCCTTCTATCCTTCTGTAAGAACCTGATGGCCTGGCTCTGCCAGTTGGTCTGGGGACCAAATGGGAGAGTTACCACCCTGGAGGTGGTTGCTAGCTTGACGGGAGAATCCACCTTTGCCCCCTCTTGCTCTCAGCTCTCCACCTGTCCATCCTTTTGGTTATCATACTGAAGTCATTCGCTCCCATTTGTCATTGTTTATTTTATTGTTCTATTATTTTACTTCTGTTCTGTTCTGTTTGCACTCTCTTCCTTTTCTTATGCAAGCCAGTGACATAGGCGGCAAATAAATTTAACAAATAAATAAATAAATAATCGTGCTTATTCATTAGGACTGTACCAATAACGACCATCTGATGGTAAGGAAGCAATTACCTCCTCACCATGATAGTTGACACTCCCTAGTATTGATTTGCTCAGTGTCCCCACCAGCTGGGACCTCCTCTCTCCTCCCATTTGCCTTTTGGCTTTGGGTACAAATCACTTGCAGCTGGAGCTCCTCAAGCATACAGTTTTTTGGTTCTTCTGGAGCTGTTGATAATCTTCTCTGGCCCATAGCCATCGGCTGAAGACTCTTTGTAGAGCTGGCATGTTCACTGGCCTTTGTCTGCCTCAACTCCCTGAAGGGATGAGACCAATTCCTCAGAAGTCTGCAACCGATCTGATATCCCTGGTAGATCTACGCAGGGGAAATTAAAACCTTTGCTTTCTCAGAAGTCCCAGTTTCTAAACGATTTCTACATTCCTGCAAATGTTAAGACTTCTCTCTTCCCCCTTTCCACCATACCCCAACCCAGCTTGCTTTTAATTGAAGGTTTCAGCTATGTACAGCTCAACAGCAGGGAACTGAGTTCACTAATAAGCTTATTGTCAAAGTAAACACCCCATCATGTTAAAAGCCAGGTTGGTGTTCTTTCATTCAGGCCTTGTTTTCCTAACCTAAAACGAACTCGGATGAGTTTTTGAGCAGCCATCAGAGATGGCACTCTGCAACTCTCCTTTCTCTTAAATCGGCATCCGAGACAAAAAACACCCCAAAGAAAGGTTTAGGATAGCATCTCCCAAATGCCTATGTCTTTTCCCCCCCCCCTCTCCACCTCTTGGTTGCTTGCTGCATTCTGGTGTCTTTAATACCCCCATTAGAGGTGAAAAGCCATTTGTGATTTTACTAAGTCAGCTTTATCTGTCCCAGGAGAGGGGGGAAAAAATTAACTGGTTGACTTTCTGCAGTTCTAGAGTTGTAAAAGTTCTCTCCATGCCTAAGCCATCAAAGATAGACAAAGTTTTTTTTTTAAAACCCTTCTTATTTTTCTTCTTTCCCCACTTTTCTTTAAAAGAAGGAAGAATACAGAGAGAAGGAACTGCATGTATCAATGGTTAGGATCAGACAAAATTCCTGACTCGTTAAAACAGGGGTCTTCAAACTTGTCCCTTTGATGACTGGTGGACTTCAACTCCCAGAATTCCTCAGCCAGGCAGTGCCTGGCTGAGGAATTCTGGGAGTTGAAGTCCACCAGTCATCAAAGGGACAAGTTTGAAGACCCCTGCATTAAAAGAAAGACCAGGCTTCAGAAGTGAGGTTGGGTCTTATGTTTTGGTTTTCCTTTGGAAGCCTAGTGAATGACACTGGTTGGTTGGGCTACTCTGTGATTATTCTGGAACTCTGGAAAATGGGTTAATCCAGTAATCACATTAAAAGTGTTGTGAATGCAGCTTGGGTACGTGTCAGAAGAAGATGATAATCAGGGATGAAGTCAATGTTGTCCTGAAATCGGCTTTGTAATTTCTCAAGAGATTCCTTTCCGGGGAAAGTGGCTTCTCTCTTTCTACCCTTATTCTCCAAGTATCTGAGAATTTAATTCAAATTTCTTTGGCTAGTGTTCTGGAGGTGACTCTATTATGCCAGGTGCTACTGCGGTGGCTGTTGTCTTCCATCAGGTCTCTTTCTATTATTCAGAAACTTGCCTGCCTGCCTGCATTGCTCCATCTGCAAAAAGCCTGGAAAGAAAATGACTTTCCCCAAATTTTGGGGGGTCCCTAGGAAGCCAAATCCATTCAGGTCAAGAGAAGAGAAATTTGGGCCACGAAGGTGAACGCCTTCATGCACTCCTTGATCACCATCACCAAAGAAGTGTTCGGTTGTCAGAGGCCATTTGTGCAAGGGGTCCCCTTCGAAAACCGTCCCCTTTGAAAAGAGGCTTCCAAAATACATTTTATCTCCTCTCTCAAAACGCTAAGAAAAATTGCAAGATGTTGTTTCTGCATGGCCCTAATTGGAAAAGAAACACAACCAGGACAAATATTTGGGGGAAGAAAAGGGGGGAGGGCATGTCGTGGGCTGTCACGTTAAAAGCAGGGAGACTTGCCCGCAGAACTGCAAGAATGCTGAAAACTTGAAAATGACAATAAAGACAGAGTTCTTTTGTTGTTGTTAATTGCAGAAAGCTTGAGCGGACAGAATCATTAGTGAGCCCAACCAATATTGACATGATCCAGATACGCCCGCGTATCCCCCCGAGGATGGCTTTATGGAACGAGCGGTCCAAGTCATCTTTGGTCTCTCAAGCCGGCCTCTGAAGCAGGCCAGCAGGAGGCCAGACCAAGCGCGCCTCTTTCTTAAGAACCTATATTCATTATTTTTTAATCCTCTTCCAATTAAGCTTTATTAAACTTTAACTAGTTAAATATTTCATTCTCTATTGCAGTAATAAACTGTTGCTGACTCTTGTTATATTTGCCCGTGTTTAATATCCTGCTTAACCGTCTCTGATTGTTGGCCAGAAAATATTTAATAACGGGGGGAAAAAAATCCGGTTTCCTTTTCTTTAGCGCAAACCAGTCGATTCAGCATATCTTTTGGGGAGGGGGGTGGTTTTAGGATTAGATGGGATGGAAAGACCTAATGCTTTCCCCCCCACACACACACACTAATCATCTCCAAGGAGAGGCAGAAAAATCACACACCTAACTCCACCTTGCGAATGTTTTGGCCAAATTTCTCAGTGGAAAATATTGGGTTTAGATTTGATCAGAAGGGAAGTTAACTACTGAAAAGGAGAGGACTCGTTTTGATCAGGTGATTGTTTTGATCAGATCACTTCCCTTCCAACAAAGAATCCAAAGTGTGGTACAGTGATCCCTTTCACAGCCATTTCCAAAGCACCAGAAGGCAGGACAAGAAGCAACCGATGGAAACTAGTCAAGGAGAGAAGCAACCCGGAATTAAGGAGAAACTTCCTAACAGTGAGGACAATCAACCAGTGGAACAGCTTGCCACCAGAAGTTGTGGGTGCTCCATCACAGGAGGTTTTTAAGAAGAGACTGGACAGCCACCTGTCTAAAATGGGATAGGGTCTTCTGCTTGAGCAGGGGGTTGGACTAGAAGACCTCCAAGGTCCCTTCCAGCTCTCTTCTGATTGATTTCCACTTCCTCCAAATCTCAGTGAATTACTTCCTATTAAGAGGAATGTTAGTGTAAAAAAAATATGAAATTACCCCTCATTGTTGGACAGCAGGTGTGCAGTTGAATCCTGCCAGTGAGTAGTCCTTGACTTACCACCACAATTGGGATGGAAGCTTCCATTTCTAAGTGATGAGGTCATTGAATGAGTCACTCCTGTCCTATCTGGCCATGGTCATTAAGCAAATTGCCGGGGTTGTTAAGAGAATCACACGATCATAAAGTGGATCCAGTTTCCACTGCACCATTGACTTTGCTTGTTGAACCTCCAGGAAGGATGTAAATAATAATAATAATAATAATAATAATAATAATAATAATAATAATAATAATAATGACGATGACAACAACAACAACAACAACAACAATAACAATAACAATAATAATAATAATAATAATAATAATAATAATAATAATAATAATAATAATAATAATAATAATAATAATAATAATAATAATAATAATGAAGTTGGAAGGGACCTTGGAGGTCATCTAGTCCAACCTGCTGCTCACACAGGAAACCCTATACCATTTCGGACAAATGGCTGTCCAGTCTCTTCTTAAAAACTTCCAGTGTTGGCGCATTCACCACTTCTGGAGGCAGGTTGTTCCACTGGTTAATTGTTCTAACTGTCAGGAAGTTTCTCCTTAGTTCTAGATTGCTTCTCTCCTTGATGAGTTTCCACCCATTGCTCCTTGTCCTGCCTTCCGGCGCTTTGGAGAATAGCTTGACTCCCTCTTCTTTGGGGCAGCCCCTGAGATATTGGAACTCTGCTATCATGTCCCCCCTGGTCCTTCTCTTCATTAAACTAGACATACCCAATTCCAGCAACCGTTCCTTATATGGTGCTCATGTGATCATCCTGGGATCCATCGTAAATATATGCGGATTCCCAAGCACCTGTATTTTGATCACATTACCACAGGGATGCTGCGAGGGCTGTTAAGCATGAGGACCAGTCATAAGACATCATTTTCAGTGCCATTGGGACATCAAACAATTGTCAACCGTCATAAGTTGAGGACAACCTATAGTTAGATTCTGCACGGAGGGTTCGGGTGTAGGGGTTGCTCAACCAGGCCCTCTCAATTTTATCATTCCTGGAATGAATGAATAAATAGATCATCAAAAATGTGATGATTTTCCCTGGTCAATTGTGCACGCTGATTAGGAGCACTTTGGTGAACAGATTCCCCCAAGTGCTCCTTTGACATCTATCCAAGGGTTTTCAGTTCCATCGTTGGCTGAAACATGA
>NW_015393433.1:10974-14482 GCF_001527695.2 Protobothrops mucrosquamatus | reverse complement strand
GTGACCTCAGCAAACTTTTGCTGCAGCTCCCTTAACTCCTTGTTCAGGTCATCCACCTTGCTTGCCAACATTCCCTCCATTTCATGGTACTTCTCTGCAAGGATATAGTTTTGCTGCAGATCATTTTGGACAGCCAGGATCCCAGCTGTTAACTTTCTGATTTCCTCAATATGTTTCTGGATTTCTTCCTCTTTTGTTCCGAGTTGTTCCCCTTGTTCCAGGAGCTGGTTTTTCAGCTCCGTTACAGTTGCCTCAAAGTCCCGCTCCTTTTCATCCAAACTGGCAAGGGGAGCATATTTGGACTTGATGCATTCTTGAATCAAGTCAATCTCCTTCTTCTGGGCCTCAATCTCTGCATGCAATTGGGCAACTTCTTCTTGCTTTCCTTGGTACTTTGCCAGCATTTCAGAGTTGCTTCTCTGAAGGTCCTGAATATTTTTATTCAGAGCCGCGACTTTACTGTCATGGTCTTTTGTATTGAGATATTCAGCCTGCATTTGACTTTGCAGCCCCCTCAACTTCTGCTTCAGTGCATCGTTCTCTTCATTCACTTTCATATATTCCTGCTTCACCTTTTCCATCTTCTCCTTCAGGTCTGACAATTCTTCACCTGTTCTTTCCAGCATGATGTTCAAGGCAGTTTTTGCCTCTTCGTGAGTTTCTGAAGAGACATACTGCTCCTTCATGACATCTTGGAGCGCTGCATTTTTAGTTGCCAGTTCAGAAACTTTGGCCTGCTCTTTTTTGTATCTTTTGCTAAATTCATCAAGCTGCTTTTGCAAGTCTGCCAAGGTAGATTTTAAGACTCCTATTTCCTTCTCATGCTTTTCAGGAGGAACGTAAGCTGTCTGAAACTTACTGACCTTCTCCTGTAGGCACAGCTTCTCTGCTAGCAGTTTCTCCGTTTCTCCTTTATACCGGTGATATTTTTCAGTGGTTTCCGTCAGCTTCTTGTTCAGCTCTCCTACCACTTTCCTTGTGTCTTCATTGATCTTCAAAGGAACATACTGGGTCTTCACCTCACCCCTGAGGGTCTCCATCTGCTGCTTTAGGAGGCTCTGGTCCATCTGAGCCCTTTCTACGGCCTTCTGCAAGGCTTGGTTTTTCTGTTTCAGTTCCAAGTGTCCCTTCTCAAGTTCACGGGCCCTTTGCTCATACCTGCTTCTGACATGCTTATGTTCCTCTGGCTTCACATAGTGAGCAAACTGAGCTTTCTGCTTCTCAAGCTCCATCCTCAGATGCTGAACTTCTGTGCACAGCTTTTCACGCTCTTTCTCCAACTCTGCTAGCTTCCAGCCCTTCTCATCAATTTCGTTGGACAGAGAACCCTTCATCTTTTCAAATTTGTTAGCCCATTTCACTGCCGTTTCCTTCAGCTGCTCTTCTGCCTCGGAAAAAGTCCTCTCCCTTTTCTCACGTTCCACCTTCAACATGCCAAGTCCTTTCTGCAACTTTTTATTCTCCTCCACCAGCCTTGCTTCATCTCGTCTGAATTCTTCCACTAATAGCTCATTCTGCTTCAACTGATTCCTCAACTTGCCCACTTCAGCCGAAGCTCCCTCGTACTTAGCCTTCATGTCTTTCAGCTGCTCCTTCAGCTCCTCAGTCACCTTAGTGCTACCTGTAGCAGCTTCACTGGTCAGGTGATCCTTCAAGGCAAGAAAGTGGGTCTGCATCTGCTTCACTTTCCCTTCTGAATCAAACATTCTCTTCTGCACATCTTTTAAAGCATCTTCCAGTTGTTTTATCTGCTGGTCCGACTCTTGCTTAATTCTTTCACACTCAGATGCCAGGGCTTTGCATTCTGCAGACTTGTGGGACAGCTCTGCCTGGAGCCTGCTCAGGTCACCTCTCGCTGCCTCATAACAGCTCCTGATGCTGCCGAGCTCTCGCTTGAGGGCATCAGCCTCCGAGGGGCAACACTGTATTGGGCTTAACAGCTCCAAAGGCCTCACCATTGATCGGCTCTGGAGATTAGCAGGCGCCAGACCAAGCGTTTGCTTTAAACAAAAGAAAGGTTACTAATTAAGTTTTGTACAATGGTTTCCATAAACAGTTTTTAATGTAAAAGGAAAAGCCTCCATTAGTTCAACTGTGGTGTTTTGAATGCCACACTCCCAAGTTCATTCCATAATTTTTCAGATTAAAAGGCAGGCCAATATCGGTTAAAAAGATGGAAAATATTGATGCCTTGTTGGACCACCCATTATAATTAGGATAAAAAGTAGGAAATAGGCGTTAAGGACATCCCTCCACTAACATAAATGCATTGCCTCTAAATTTTGTTAACTTGAAGATTAAAATAGCTTCCTCATTTCCAGATTTAAATGGTCAGCACTGGAAGAGCATGCAGGTCAGCAACCCTCCAGCTGAGAGAGAGCAGGAACGGGCCAATGTTTGCGGCCAATGGCCAAGCAAAGCATTTGGGGAGGGTTCAGGGGCTGCAGCAAGTGGGGCCACAAGGGAAAGGAGATGGCTTAGATTGTGTTCCTTTTTTGTGAAAAAGGCCTTGTTTTTAAATAACATTGAACCAATATTTCAGTGCTATTTTTGGGGTGAATCTGTAGTTTTTATGAATTTCCCACCTTAAAAGGGCAGAAAAGCCAATTGTTAACAAACACAGTTGCAGGGGGAAAGCAACAGCCAAAAAAAAAGGCAGGGGGAAGAGGGCAGTTTTGAGGGTGTGTTTTGGCTTCTCAAAGCTCCAGCCTGCTGACGGGTGGAGCTACAGGAAGCTCTGCTGAGGAATCTAGCACCTCCAGGGGATGCCCAATAACAGAGTTAGATGCCAAATACTATATGGATCATATCTGGAAAGCAAACTGGAGTTGCACTGGAGCCAAGAATATTCAGGTACCTGGGATCCTGCAGAATAGCCTGAGTCCATCATCAGTACATTTTCTTTCCCTTAAGAAAAACAAAACACATCCATTCTTTAATTTGAAACAAATGTCCGCATATTATATTCTACATACTACATAAAGTTCTCGTCAATAAGATACAAAAAAGATGTTGAGACCCTAAAAAGAGTACAAAGAGCAACAAAGATAATAAGGGGTCTGGAGGTTAAACTGAGTCCAACAAAGAGAAAGATTAGGGGGTGACATGATAGCAGTCTTCCAATATCTAAGGTGTTATCACAGAAAAGAGGGGGTCAACATATTCTCCAAAGCACCTGAGAGCAGAACAAGAAATAACAGGTGGAATATCATTAAAGAAAGATCCAACTAAAATTAAGGAGAAGTTTCCTGACAGGGAGAGCAATTAATCAGTGAAATGGCTTCCCTCCAGAAGTTGTGGATGCTTCATCACCCACTCACACGGGAGGACATACACTGGATCTAATTTTTGTCTCTGGCCAGTGGCAGAGTGATCTGGAAATGGGGGAGATAATTACAGAGCCCTTGTCATGGTCAGATCACGCACTCCTTAGGATGGACTTCCGGACCGCTGCCCCTCGCCGCAGGGAGACGGAACCGCCTAGATGGTTCCGTCCCAGGCGCCTGAT
>NW_015393433.1:0-9189 GCF_001527695.2 Protobothrops mucrosquamatus | reverse complement strand
CCAGCTTGCAGGACTGGCCTAGGGTAATTTTTAGGGGGGTTTTAATTATATTTTAATTCGACAAATATTTAATATTCTTTTTAATTAATTTTAAATTTGTATTGTCTTGTATGTATTTTAAATAGATTGTCAGCCGCCCTGAGTCCTACGGGAGAAGGGCGGGATATAAATTCAAATATAAATAAATAAATAAATAAATCACTGGAGGTTTTTAAAAAGAGACAGGACAGCCATTTGTCTGAAACGGTATAAGGTCTCCTGCTTGAGCAGGGGGTTGGACTAGAAGGCCTCCAAGGTCCCTTCCACCTCTGTTCTGAAATGAATTGAAGCCTTCCTTACCTCCACCCCTACACACATACATAAATCTAAAAACAGATGTCACAAGACTCATGAACATCAACACGGAGAGTGAAACGTTCCTCCACAAAAGAGGAAGAGAGCAGAAGACAAAGGAGAGGCAAGGAGGGCAGAATGTCATATGGCGTCAGAAGAAGCAGCCGTCTCTCATCTCTTCAAGGTACAAAATGTCCAACGCTGGGCTACCTGAGCATCTTTCACCAGCATCTGACTGCAATGGGCACATCCATATACCTTCTGCACATGGACTCAATTCCACTGAGAAGCCTACCAAACCCACATCTTCTCAACTTCAGTGAGCACTGCCTGCTTACTGGAAAAAACCCACATATTGTTTTGGAAGAAGACAAACACAAGGATGCACAACTATAAGCTGCACAAATAAGCAACTGCAAAACTGTACAGAAAGACTGCCTGGCATGCTGAAGAAGGTATCAAAAGCTACGTACTGTTATTAAGGTTGCCTCCAGATCCTGCATGGTCACCCTGAAATCACAAAAAAACAGACGTGGTTTCACATAGATCAGGGGTCCCCAACCCCCGGTCCGTGGCCCAGTACTGGGCTGCGGCATGCCAGCAACCTCCAAGGTCCCTTCCAGTTTTATTCTATTCTAAGTTCACAACTGAAGACTGCCTTCCAAATTAAGGGACGTTACCTCATGGAACCTGAGTTTTGACTTCAGAGTTTCAAGCATTTGCAGACTCTCTTCTTGCTGCTTTTCTTTTGTGGCCAGAAGCCTCCTAAGATCATCTTTCTAGAAGAGAGCAACAGGTCATTGCTACGGGGAGCCAGAAATGTCTGTTTCTCTTTCTGAGATAATATACCTTTACAGATTTGATAAATACACATAGGCCCCAGTGTATAGCAGTCGAGCAGGCTAAAGTTACTTGAGACTTAACATATGCTGCCATTACATAAATCCTGGTGCATTAGCACAATCAACCCCAAATGTTTTTAAAGGGTCTATTCCCACTAATTTATGATTTTAGATTTATCAGGCAATTATCTAAGACAGAAAAAACAGATTTCCTTTCAAGTTAATGAGAAAGAACAATAGAAAGAATCTCTTCTTTTTTTACCTCAGTTTCAAGATCATCAGCAACCATTTGCTCCTAAAAACAGAACAGAACACATTCAGCAATATCTGAGATTGTTTCTTCCATCATTCATGAATGGTTAGTGCTATAATTCACCCGCCAAAGGGTATTTTTCCTTTCCAGTTCATAGACTGTCCCAGATTTGGCCAAAAATATTCTGCGCACAGATTTCTGCATTCATACCCCCACAAAAATAACCCTAAGAACCAGATTTGTTCACAAAGGACCAATCCTGTCCTTTCCCATTCCAGCCCCTGGCCCGTTTTCTGACAGTTCAAAGAAGCCACAATTCTAAGACCAAAGTTGCAGAAGGGAAGAGGGAAAGCAGAGCAGCCCGTCTTGATATTATCTTCTTTCCTTCCACGTGAGAAAGCTTAATCAAGCACATCAGCTGAGCCGGAAGCCATGCCAGCAGAGCTTTTTAAAAATATTGTTCTGACACAAGAGGCAGAACAGTCAATCAAAAGTAGAATGTTTGGTAACAACAGTATGGTTTGATCCCCAAATGCAGATTAGCATTTAAACTTCTACGTCACTCTGTTTAAAATGGAAAACCAGAGAAAACGAACATGTCCCTCACTCTAATCATGACGAGAAGCCTGTTGCAGAGGGAAGCCAGGGTGACCACAGAAATGTCTCCTGGTCCCAACAGCTAAATAATCACCCCTGGACTATACCCTCTCCAGAGGGCAAAGTTTCTCCTTGGGCACACTGGTCACTGCTACCACTTTATATTCACTGCTGCTGAAAGTGGTGCCAGATTCCAGCAATGGGGACCCAGCTTCAAAAGGCAGACTGGGGACTCTTCTGCCAGAGAACATGCCTCAGAATAGAAAAAAAAATGTCATCACCTTTATTCTAACCATTGTTCAGAAAAGGATGGTGGGTAAAAAGAAAAAAAGAAAGGGAAATCTGGGGGCTGAATCTTGATAAAATACTACCCATCTCAATTAAATGTTAAGCATGCAGCACAAACTGGGGTTTGTTACCTCGTTCAGCTGCAACTGCAGCCCATTTATTCTGTCTAGTAGGATTCGTTGGTCCTGCTGGATTTCCCTCACTCTTCCTTTTAAGTCTTCATTTTCTCTTTCTAATTCCTGGGAACAAAAAAATAATCTTATTCAAGCTGAGGATGCTCACCAGGCATTACAGCTAATTGTAACTCCCACCCCAAGCGAGGCCTTCTCCTGTATAGGGATATCCAGATTTCTTTCCTGGGTTCCCATCGCCAACCGCAAAAGACCCGACTTCTCCCTGAAGCTACATCTGAGCCTCCTGCCCTCCCAACCACTCCTCACTAGCAGCCAGTGGCCTCTTTCTGTCTACTGACTTATTCACACGCATCCCCCATCTCTGCCAAACACTGCTCAGCTGCAGCCCAGGAATGGCCCCAACAATGTAAGGACCTGCCCCAGCTGGTCCCTCAGGAGAGCAAAACTCTTGACTCCATTGAGTTGAATCAAAAGAACTTTTGCTGAAAGTAGTCGCAGAAAAGTCAGGTGGAATCTGAAAGTCCCACGCAAAGCACAAAGCAATTCTGACCAGTCCACTGGCAGCCAATGTGATGCCACAAGGCCTGCCATGGCCCAGAAGAGCACCATGCCACTCCAAGATTTTAACCTGTCCTTTGATGTCCATCAATGAGGCATTCATGCAAGTTAGACATGTTGGCAAAGACCATTATCTTTGTCTTTTGGTGATTCTTTTGTAGGTGTTCCCTTTTGCAGGACTGTGCAAATATCCCCCCAAGGCTAGCAACTGTCTATCATTTGTACCAGGCATTGCAAGACTCTGAGAAGTGGTTTAGGAACAGATTGAGAGTTTTTAAGAGCTGACAGATGAAGTTTTTTATTCTTTTCAGAGTCAAAGGAACTTCCTTCACCTGTACGTTCTGGTGCTCCTTCAGAAATGGTTTATTGCTCACTTCGTCCAAGATATTTGGTTGAGTCCATTTAGGTAGCATGCCAGGCACCTAAAAAGTAAAAAAATGTTGAAGTTCATCTTCAATAAGGAAATATTTCAGCAATACTAGTTACCTCAACTGCACAGGTCCCCCTTTCCTTACATTCACCTTAGGCAACTGCAAACTTGACAGAGATGGCAAGCTTGACCACAGATGCTGGTAAAGAGGGCTGATTGCGTTGAGAAAGGCCACAATCACTGATGATGCCCACAATATCTCTTCCCCAGAGGGCAGACCTTCCTCCAAACCACCTCCAAAGGGCAGAAATTAGAGGCTTACATTAGACCTCTCCCAGAATCCTTACCTTCAGTTGCTGCCCTTTCTTCATTATTTCGTAACCTGCTAAAAAATAAAGCTTATGTTTAGATATTCCATCCAAGCTCAGGCAGAATGTAAAAAAACAAAAGTATTCTTTAGAAACTACTAGTCTGCATCTTCATTAATGTTTTATATCCAACAATACAGAACATCGACGCCAAAAATGATTTAGAATAGCCACCTCAAGCTGAAACCCTTTGAGGTTCAATGGAGTGCGCACCCGCTAGCCACATGAGCTGGATCTGCTGAGAGGAAAGCCTGAAGGGAATCTGATAAAACCCTAGCAGCACTGGGCAAACAAGAAAAGAACAGATGCCGCTTTATTTCAAGGGCTTGTGTGCCCCTCTCATCAACTATGCCGCTGTGGCTCAGGAGGAACTGGAGATCCAAAGATGCTTTTTTTTCCTCACTAGGCAACTGGACTGTCTTGGGGAAATACTAGACATACTGTAAACAATGTTAAATGGGACAGAAGTTAATTAGTAGTTCCTCTCAAAAGTATCAGCAGAGTCTGGCCCACAAAGAGTCCAAGAAGACGACATTCTGCCTTGAGGAACTCACTAATCAAAGAAGACTGGAATCTCATATGACATTTTTCAAGATTCTGTACCTAACCTCTAATCTTTGCATTAAACCTATTACTTAATTCCTACTTCCTTGAAGGTGCCCTGCGAGCAGCTTATAAACCTTGTTTTCATTAAAAAAAACAAACAAACAAACCAGCAGCTTGCTTGTTTGCGTTATTTATTTATTTATTTGTTTATTATATTTGTGTAGCTGCCCATCTTAAAGTCTGGGCGGCTCACAGCAACAATAAAATAATAGAACCATAAAACAAAATAATTAAGCAAATGATTACAAAGTTTCATGGCAGAAAGAAAGAAAATAACTCTATATCGATTAACCCCCCAAATTACAAGAGTTTTCATCACTAAGATTGCTGGGGGGGGAAACAGTTTTGGAGGCTTTGGGGGATTTTAGGACAAAAGCACTTCCAAAGGAGGAGGGCAACAACTAAAAAAAACCAAAACCCTTGGAACTTCTGGCAATGAACAAAAGGACGGAGAGGCAACCTCTCCCACGGGATCTTATCCGATGGGCAGAAACAACCAGGAGATGGCAGTGTCCTGGGTGAAGAAGACATTTCCCCTGAAAATATGAGGGAAGCTGATGTACCTTTGCTGGATTCTTCAAAGGCAGACTTTATCAGAGACAATATTTCAGCACTGTCCCCAATTCGTGCATAATAAAAGCAGTCGTGGCCCAGCGCGTCAACCAAAGTAACATCGGCTCCATTTTTGAGCAAAACTTCTACAGCATCCTTACAGCCGTACTCGCAGCCCAGCATCAGAGCGGTCCTGCAAGGGAATGAAGAAAAGGTGCAAGTACAGCAGGTGCCGGCTGCCCAGGATTTTGAACATGTGGCCATGAGGCTACTGTGATAGTCCTAAGAGTGAGGATCATTGGCAAGTCACTTTTTTCAGTGCCCTTGTAGCTTTGAGTGGGCATTCAACAAACAGAACTATCTGTATTCTGGTGCCAGCTGCTTGATTATTTCTGCTTGATCCCTCTTGCCAGTGCACACCAAATTCAAGGAAGGCAAGTCAAGATCTTTCTGAGTCAAGTGTGAAATGTTTCTATTTACAGAATCCGTGGGGCCCCAAATTCGCAATTTCTTGGTCTCAGTAGGGTTTTACTACAGAGAAACTAACTCTAACGTGTTCCAGAAGCATATAGGTAGCTTATCTGCAGATGACTTGCAGGAAGATATCTTACCGATTCTGCTTATCTCTTGCATTGACTTCAGCACCTCTGTCTAACAGAAACTGGCATACAGCTGGACGGCACATCTGAGTGGCCAGCACCAAGGGTGTCCTTCCATCCTGTAAAAAGAACAAAAAACGTCTTCTGGGGAAGAAGAAATGGCAGAGCAGCTCCTATGGCGGAATGAAGTGCTGGCAATCTTCGATAATTCCTCTTCAGATTACCCACAAGTGTTCCAGAAAGCTCACAAAAGAGCCACCACGGCTCATAAATGTTTAGACAAAAGATGGAGTACAGGAAGAAAAGATAATTTGTTGTATTTTAAGTTACTACAATTATACTTGTGATAAAGCAGGAGTCTCTTTTTCATTCACTTCATTCATTTATTACATTATTTTTTTCTTTTCTATTTTTCTTCTTACTTTTTCTTTTCCATACATTCTTTTTTTTTTGGCTTGTATTTGTTTTTATTGATGTACAGTGGTACCTGCTTTGAAACTCATCAAATTTGACTCAATGCATGTTGATGTGAAAATTTTGTCCTGGTACTCAACGCACAAGCTAGAATCTGTCATTGTCGGCTGCCTTGTGACTCACTACATTATTCCTTATAGGAAAAATGTGTTTGGTACTCATCATTTTTGGTACTCATCACACCTCCCGGAACCAAATAACAATGAGTACCAAGATATCACTGTAATTGTACTGTTTAATGAAATTTTATTAAAAAAGAAAAAGAACCAAGAACTTGACCCATCCTGAAAGAAGATTCTGAAGGAACTTACAGCATCTTTGGCATTCACCAAGGCTCCATGGTCACACAGCAACTGTATGCTGGATGTACAATCCGACATTGCTTTGGGAAGCAAAACAATAGGTGTTACTGGTGGAAAATTCAAGATTCAACTACTGGCAGGTTATTATTGGCTGTAGGACCCATGGAACATGTTTCTAGACTGTTTTAATAATACCTAGTAATATCTAATAGCCAATGTCTCAATCAGAATGCATCGGTTTCAAAGTAGTAAGGTAATAATAAAAAGTTCCTTAACAATTATCATTCATCTTTTGGAGAAACACAAACAGCATCTGCGCTAATCATTGGCTTTTCCGTGTTGTTAGTAACACTGCTAGTTTTCTCATTATATTAGGAATTCTGGCTGTACACACAGCCTGTCCCTTACCCGCATCATGAAGAGCAGTACGTCCTTGCAGATCCACATTTTCTGTTGAGCAGTTGTACTGTAGAAGAGCCAAGCATATCTTATTACCATTTTGTAGATATTTAATACCTTCAATATTTAGCATTGTATTTTAATAATAGCAGAATCTAAACCTGGCAACACTTCAAGCGGCACTTCAAATGCATTTTCATTCAAAAATGTTACGTGCATGGATCAGGAACACTCATTTAAGAACCAGACTTAATATGTAACATCCTACCTACTCCAATAATGTCTACAGGAACATTAGCAAATCAGCTTTCTACAAAATCAGTCCACCAGCTCCACATGGTCTCTTTAACTACAGGGCTTCCTTTCTAAGCATTTTCCCTCCTACCCCACAGACAGATTTGCTGCACACAAAACCTGCAGTGAACTCCACTGACCTTCCTCATCTCACAGAAAGAGAATCTTGCACATGCACAGAAAGCCCCTCTGTCATGCAAGGCTATTCAGCTTCCTGCTTAATGTTTTTACATGTTTATTGAAATCCACTGGACATTTGATAACTACCATATATAGCTAATCAAGGTCCTGAATTTTCCCCATGCAAAGAAACAAAATTCCCTATCATGCTTTCTTTTCTACACAACATTTAACAATTTGTCAACTATTTAATACCTGCAATAGTTTTTGCAGACAAAGCGCATGTCCATATTTTGCTGCTAAATGCAGAGCAGTCCTTCCTGAAGAGAAGAATTAACAAGGAAATTCTGAACATAGCCAGAATATATATGCTATATATATATATAAGCAAGGAAATGCCTATTCCCCCCTCCCCAAACACCCAGAGATTTATACATATATAGATAACCCTGTGTAGCTCGCAACTGCAGATTAAATTGATCCCTATATTTGAACTGAATTATATACCTCAAGGAAAAGAAAGAAAATTGGGTTTTTAAATTAATTTAAATTGATTTGTAGTGCAGAATAAGTAGTTCCTTTAAATAGCTCTCTTTTTTATTTTGGGATGGTGGTGTTGGTCAATAAGGTACTACAGTTCCAAAGTACAGGCAACAAAACAAGCAACATGGAACCAAACAGGCTTACAGAGCCAGACACACAATACATTAGTTGGCCGTTCAAAATTGTTTAAGTAACAACATGCAATTGTTCTATTTTAAACAAGGAAACCATACCTGCTACATCAGTGGCAACAATGTCAACTCCATGAACAAGAATAGCATTCAGACAATCAAGGTTACCCTTTGAGGCTACAACATGGAATCTGAGTGAAACAAAGGGTAAAAAAGTCATGTCTTGCTCACTTGCACAGTTTCATTCTGTACAAGTAAATCCTACCAAGTCCAAGAGAATTTGCTCCTATTCTAGAGCTGAAATTATTCCAACATGTGAGTTGGAAGAGATAAATGTTTTAGAAGAAAAATATCCAAATAAATAATCTTGAACATGACCTTCCTGAGCTACAGCTAAAGTAGAACTAAATCCTGAACTTTACATAATCCACTAACATGTGCAACAAATGAAGAGCTGCCCATACAGGTTTTCCCCCCAAATTGCCATGGGTTAGGAGGGAGGCCAAAATAGTTGCAATCAGGCTTCTCCTTCTACTTACGCAGATCTCCCTTCCAGATCTAGTTTTGTGGGGTTCACTCCTTTTTTAGCAAGGACAGACAAGATCTTCTCCACATCAGCCCTTTCAGCTGCTTTCATCAAACGATCATCGTATTTGTTCCAATCTGCAGTCAACTGTTTGAAAAATGCAAAAAAAATATAATAAATGTCAGTATTGGAAAATCTAGCAGGAATTCCAGAACATATTTGTTTCACGCAAAGAGTGAGGATCTCCAATAAAAATGGATGAGCTCAAAGAATTGTTGTTCATCTGGCACATTGCTAAAAGGAGAGAAACCACTTGAAAAGTCAGGCTGTAAGCACTTTTGCAGGCAAACTCCCTGGAGGAGGTGTTACTCTGGTCTAAGAATACAAGAAATAAATCTACTCAATTACATTTTTAGCAGCCACTTTAAACTGAGGCACAGTATTGTTTCTTCTACAATATGAGCCTGACACAGAGCAGAGCAGTATATGCCTGAATGCTCTTCAAGATACAAATGTCTTCAACAAAAATTGCAACCTTGGTTAAACTTCTGGAGGAAGTTTATGCAACCTCTGGAGGATGTCAGTCTTGAAAATGGGTCGCTGGAAGTTGTACCCCAATAAATAAGGGAAACAAGAAAAAACAAGAATGTGACTGAACTTAAATTTAAATCCATTAAACATGCTACAATTTATCATAATAATTAAAATAATATTAAAAGTTAGAACTGGGTAGCAATTGCAGATAAGGATGTGGGAGCCATAGCATCTCAGTGGCCTAGTAGATTGTACAGTGAGGGGGGAAAGTATTTGATCCCCTGCTGATTTTGTACGATTTTGTACGATCAGTCTATAATTTTAACGGTAGATTTATATGAACAGTGAGAGACAGAATAACAAAAA
>NW_015393432.1:11791-14485 GCF_001527695.2 Protobothrops mucrosquamatus | reverse complement strand
ATAAGCTTTCTCTCCTGTATGGATCGTTTTATGAGGAATAACGTCAATGTTATTGCTGAGGTGGTAGTTACCGAAACTGGGTTTTGCTTGGAATATTTCCCCACTTCCTTGACAGTTTCCCATCCCATTTTCCTTACAATCATTTTGGGTCAGGAGATAATCCATTTCCACACATTCAAGAGTGGAGTTTTCTCTACAACTGTAGTACTGGTTTTTCTCACATTGCCTCCTTTCACACTTATCTGTAAATGTCTCTTCTTTTATTTCAATCTTGATTACATCTGATGGGAACACACTTGGCTCTTGGTAATCTTCAATCTCCTGATCATCAACTGCTTGATGGGGAAAAAGGGCAATTAGAAAATCTGATTAGAAAATCAAGAAATTCAGGATGCCACCAGGGATTCAGGGATCTGCAAGACCGCCTCCTACCAAATATCTCCCTTCCACCAGTCCACTCCCACAGAGAGGGCCTCCTTAGGGTGCCGTCGGCCAGTCAATGCTGGCTGGCGACCCCCAGGGGTAGAGCCTTCTCTGTGGCAGCTCCTGCCCTCTGGAATGACCTACCCCCCGACCTACGTACAACTACGGACCTGCGCCTCTTCCGCCGAGCCTTGAAAACCCATCTATTCCATGTGGCCGGCCTGGCGTAGTTTTGATTGGGCTTTGCTAGGGGTTTTATAAGGGGTATTTTAGAGCAGGCTTTTTATTCAATATTTTATTCAATATTTATTGTGATTTTTATTATTGCCTGTTCACCGCCCTGAGTCCCGTAAGGGAGATAGGGCGGTATATAAATTTAAACAATAAATAAAATAATAAATTAAATCTCATGATTTCCAGAGGCTCTTTCAATATTTCTAATGCAACAAACATACAATTTGTTGTTCCCATGCCAGTCCCTAGCCTGCATCTGCAGAGAAAGCAAGAGGGGAAATGATAGCATGAATGCTAGTTACTGTTTTTAAAAAATTGCCTACGTGATGGAATTTACACTTGGAAAAACAGTGGGGTAGACTGTCTATTGAGATTCTCAGTTATCCAGGTCATGATTGTCCCAAAGGTGCATTTCAACAGGCAACCGGACTTTCTTGGTTTTTTTCTTTGAAGATGCTTCACTTCTTATCCAAGAAGCTTCTTCAGCTCTGACTGGATGGTGGGGAATGGAAGGATTTATATTCCTTGCAGACAACTGGTCTTTTTCATTCTTTTGGAGAGTCACTGAGGGTTGGAGATTTATCTGTGTTCTCAGGGTCACCTGAGTAGTGCAAATGAATGTGGCGCCTTCCTGGAACTGTTGAAAGGATTTGTGTTGTAGACTGGAGATAGATGATGATGATGATGATGATGATGATGATGATGATGATGATGATGATGATGATGATGATGATGATGATAATAATAATAATAATAATAATAATAATAATAATAATAATAATAATAATAATAATAATAATAATAATAATAAAGTTGGAAGGGACCTTGGAGGTCATCGAGTCCAACCCCCTGCTCAGGCAGGAACCCTACACCATTTCAGACAAATGACTTCTTAAAAACTTCCAGTGTTGGAGCATTCACCGCTTCTGGAGGCAGGTTGTTCCACTGGTTAATTGTTCTGTCAGGAAGTTTCTCCTTAGTTCTAGGTTGCTTCTCTCCTTGATCAGTTTCCATCCGTTGCTTCTTGTTCTGCCTTCAGGCGCCTTGGAGAATAGCTTGACTCCCTCTTCTTTATGGCAGCCCCTGAGATATTCACACACACCCCTCTGTTGAAGGAGGGCTGTTCAATTTTGACCTAGATATCCTCTTTGACCCCTCTTTCAAACCAGCGGTCCTCTCTGTCCAAAATGTGGACTTTGCTGTCTTCGAAAGAGTGGCCTTTGTCTTTTAAATGCAGATGGATTGCTGAATCTTCTCCTGATGAATTTGTTCTCCTATGTCAGAGCTAAAGAAGCTTGTTGGATGAGAAGCAAAAAAAGAAAAACAAGGAAGTCCAGCCTGGATGACTGACGATCTCCACAGATATGCTATACAATTACTTGAATCCAATGCCACAACATACATATTATGGCAATCAGTTTAACAAGATCTGCACAGCTCTCCCAAGTTTTAAACAAGCTGTCTAGTGACTCCTTGCTTTGACTTAATTCTAGAACCCTTACCTAAAGAGGCTACAATCCCACAAGTCTCCAACATAACTTCTCGGTGTGAAGCTTTCTCACTGGGATCCAGCAGCAGCCACTCTTCACTGGTGAAATATATGGCCACCTCGTCAAAGGACACAGGATTCTGAAAGAGAAAGAATCCCTATGAGCAGACTCAGACAATCAGCACATTTGAGGTCTCAGTGCAGTATCATGCGCTGAGACCCCAAATGAAAATGGAGGTCTCCCACTGCTCTCCCAAATTAGCCTCTGATCTTTTCCTTCCTACCTGAGCTAGAGATCCAGCTGCTCTTTCAGTTTCACCAATACAAGGAGACGGTCCAGCGAACAATCGTGACTCCGTTTTGTTCCCTGGGAAGGAAAGAGATAAGATGAAAGCTGGAAAAAGATTAACTCTCTCTCTCTTCTGGTCTGAAGGCACAAAATGGTCTAGCAGGGATTAGAATTTAACCTAATTATAACATTAGAATTGAATCAAAATTATCAAGAAAGGTCAAAGACAGGTTGCTCCCCTCTCCATCTCTCAGGAAAA
>NW_015393432.1:0-11672 GCF_001527695.2 Protobothrops mucrosquamatus | reverse complement strand
ACAAAGAATTTGAGGGAAGTACCATTTCCTCAGGATAAGTGCCCAGTTCCAGGAAGGACCTCGGAACCTGAAAAATACCGGCAAGGAAGAGGAATTGAGTACAGGATATAAGAGAAACTGGGTTTTCATTTTGTGCCCACCATATTGCAAGACTTCTGTGTCTTATTAGTGGGGATGGAAGAGGGCAATGGAAGAGCTACTCAATGTATGTCCTCTGGGAGAACACAAGAACAATTCCTCTAATGAAGTTGTCTAAACATCTTGTGTTATTAACCTCCAACACTCTCTCAGGCAGACAATTAAGAATTCAAGCAGATTAAAATCCATCTATTTTTCCCAACAGGAGTGTCTCTCACCTGGCACCCTCCCTGCTCTTCCTCTTCTGCCTGGTTTAGCAGGAAGCCTTCGGCCAGGGCCACCGCCTGGCAACTTGTCTCTGGTTGGCACTCCCGCACCCAGCGCTGCATCTCCCTGGGCAGGACGGTCAGAAACTGCTCCAAGATCAGCCGGTCCAATATCTGAGCCTTGGTGTGCTTCTCGGGCTGCAACCACCCCCAGCAAAGGTGGTGAAGGCGGCTGCAAAGCTCTCGTGGCCCCTCAGCCTCCTGAAAGGGGCTGTTCCTGAAGTGCCAGTGCTGAATCTCAGAACTGAGGGCTTCCTCCAGGATCTTCTGCCCGGGTCCTACCCACACCTTCCCATAGCTTTCAACCTGAGCAGAAGCAGAGCCTTTTCCTATTCTGTCCCAGGCTGGCTGGTTTGCATCCATTTCCAGCCTCCTCTGACAGGAATCCACAAGGGCCCTGAAGATCTTCTGGGTCTCCAAAGGTCTTTTCGGATCTGGGATCTGAACGAGTTGCACAGCGAGGCCAGGAGAAGTTTTTCAAGCCATTCAGCCCTCAAATGGCCTCCCAACTATTATATCTAAGCTGAAAAAGAAAAGGTCAGGAATTACACAGAATATCCCTCTCACTGAGAAATTGTGGTCATTTAATCTAAATCAAAGCAACTGATTTTGGAGTGGGGCAAAATTAATGTTTCTTTCACTGATTTTGGAGGAGGCTGCATTCGCAAGAACCTGGAAGAATGTGTTTGGAAAACAATTATCTGAAAGGCTTAAAACTAAAATTGGAAAGAGAAGAGTCGAATCTTTAGGGTCTAACCCCCAAACATAAACCCACAATAAACAATCAGACAACAAGAAAAGGAGTGGTGAGAAGAAAGGTGAAGTCAGGTATAAAACAGGAGAAGATGGATCCAGGAAACTTGAAATCAATACCCGTGAAAATCCTGGAAGAGAATCAAGCAGTGGATTTGTGAGCATCTAGAAGCCACCATTACCAGAAGCCAGCATGAGTTTGTCAAAAACAGGTCAAGCCAGACAAACCTTATTTTCTTCTTTGATAAGGGGCTGCCACAGAGAAGAGGGAGTCAAGGCTATTTTCCAAAGCGCCTGAAGGCAGGACAAGAAGCAACGGATGGAAACTAATCAAGGAGAGAAGCAACCTAGAACAGTGATGGCGAACCTTTTAGAGACCGAGTGCCCAAACCGCAACCTACAACCCACTTATTTATCGCAAAGTGCCAGGGCCGCATCAGCATTGTGGTGCCCTCATGGGGGGGCAGGGAGGCACCTCTGAGTGCTGCCTCTGGCACACAAAAACCGGGGGCGCAAAAATGGGCCACCATGCTGCAAGGCGCAAAAACGGCCGTGCCGTGGGGCGCAGATACAAGGCGCTGCACCATGCAAGAACAGGGCAGGGCTAGTATCACGTAGGCACTAGCCCCGCCCCATTTGCAGCATGTGTGTGCTCGCAGACCCGTGCACGCATGGATGCATGTAAAATGCTTCCCCCTCCCTTTTCTTCCAGTCCACCAATCAACAATGGTTGGTGACCTCTGCTCTACCACCCCTACTCGAGCTTGCTAGTTGGCCGCTTCACCTCCTTTGTGCTGGGCGGGGCTCCTCTCCAGGGGGCAGTGGTGGCCTGAGGCACCTGCTGCTGGTGGCGGTGGTGTGTGTGCCAACAGAGAGTGCTCTGAGTGCCGCCTCTGGCATGCGTGCCATAGGTTCGCCACCACTGACCTAGAACTAAGGAGAAACTTCCTGACAGAACAATTAACCAGTGGAACAACCTGCCTCCAGAAGCGGTTAATGCTCCAACACTGGAAGTTTTAAAAAAGAGACTGGTCAGCCATTTGTCCGAAATGGTATAGGGTTTCCTGCCTGAGCAGGGGGTTGGACTTGATGACCTCCAAGGTCCCTTCCAACTTTATTATTATTATTGTTGTTGTTGTTGTTACTAAATTAGCAGATCAGGGGAACAACGTAAATACAGTATACTTAGGGATTTGACAATAAAGGTTATCTTATCTCTCTTATCTGGATTTGACAAAGTAGACCTCAGCCTACTTCTTTGCTAAGATAGAACAATGTTACCACCAGGCGGATTCGCAGTTGGCTGACCAACTGCGCTTAGTATGTAGTCCTCAGTGGAACTATATCTACACAGAGGGAAGCGTGCAGTGGGATACCTCAAAGTTCTGTTTTGGGGGTCAGTACTCTTCAACATGTTCCTAAATTATCTAGAAGAGAGGATAGAACAGGAGCTCGTCAAATTTGCAGATGACACCAAGTTCGGGAGAATTGCTAACACTCTGGAAGATAGACTGAAGATTCAGAAGGAACTTGAGAGACTTGAGCATTCGACACTAGTCAATAAGATCCAGTACAAACATGATGAAGTTCAGTGGTGAGAAAAGTAAGGTCCTGCACCTAGGCAGAAAAAATCAAATGCACAGATCTAGAACTGGCAGTAACTGGCTCAACAGCGGTAACTGTGAGGGGGAATCTACTGTAGGTGTCCTGGTGATTTAAGTAGGAGCCAGCAGTGGGCTGCAACTGCCAAAAAAGCAAACATAGTTCTAGGCTGCGTCCTCACTTGGAATACAGCATCCAGTTCTGGTTACCACAATACAAAAAAGATGCTGAGATGCTAGAAAGACGGCAGAGAATAGCAATTGATAAGGGGTCTGCATAAGGGAGGGAAAGGGAACATTATAGCTGTCTTTCAGTACACGAGGAGCTGCTATAGAGAGACGGGGGTCGACTTATTCTCCAAAACTCCTGTGGGTAGGACAAGAAGCAATGGATGGGAACTTGTTCAACAGAGATTCAACCTGAAACTAAGCAGAAATTTCCTGAAAGTGAGAACAATTAATCAATGGAATAGCTTGTGTCCTGGAGTTGTGGGTGCAGTGGAGGTTTTCAAGGAAAGATTGGATGATTAGGCGACTGGAGGCTAAAGCATATAAGGAAAGGCTGCTGGAATTGGGTATGTCTAGTTTAACGAACAGAAGGACGAGGGGGGACATGATAGCAGTGTTCCAATATCTCAGGGGCTGCCCCAAAGAAGAGGGAGTCAAGCTATTTTCCAAAGCGCCCGAAGGCAGGACAAGAAGCAACGGATGGAAACTAATCAAGGAGAGAAGCAACCTAGAACTAAGGAGAAACTTCCTGACAGTTAGAACAATTAACCAGTGGAACAACCTGCCTCCAGAAGCGGTGAATGCTCCAACACTGGAAGTTTTTAAGAAGAGACTGGGCAGCCATTTGTCCACAATGGTATAGGGTTTCCTGCCTGAGCAGGGGGTTGGACTAGATGACCTCCAAGGTCCCTTCCAACTTTATTGTTGTTGTTGTTGTTGTTATTATTACCATTCATCAGAGATGATATAAGGCAGGGGTCTTCAAACTTGGCCCTTTTATGACTTGTGGACTTCAACTCCCAGAATTCCTCAGCCAGGCATGCTGGCTGAGAAATTCTGGGGGTTGACGTTCACAAGTCATAAAAGGGCCAAGTTTGAAGACCCCTGATATGAGGTCTCCTGCCATGGGCAGTGGTTTGGACTAGAAGACCTTCAAGGTCCCTTCCAGACCTATGAGTCTTAAAAGATGTTTCAGCTCAGTGTCCCAAAGATGCTTTTTCACGCTGCAACTGGACTTTGTTTTTCCTTTGAAGACGTTTCACTTCTCATCCAAGAAGCTTCTTCAGCTCTGACTGGATGGTGGGGAGTGGAAGGATCCAGTCAGGGCCGAAGGAAAAACAAGAAAATCCAGTTGCCTCGTGAAAAAAACATCTTTGGGACAACCATGATCTGGATGGCCGAGAACGGCTGCTGGAATTGGGTATGTCTAGTTTAACGAAGAGAAGGACGAGGGGGGACATGATAGCAGTGTTCCAATATCTCAGGGGCTGCCCCAAAGAAGAGGGAGTCAAGCTATTCTCCAAAGCGCCTGAAGGCAGGACAAGAAGCAACGGATAGAAACCAATCAAGGAGAGAAGCAACCTAGAACTAAGGAGAAACTTCCTGACAATTAGAACAATTAACCAGTGGAACAACCTGCCTCCAGAAGCGGTGAATGCTCCAACACTGGAAGTTTTTAAGAAGAGACTGGACAGCACTTTGTCCGAAATGGTGTAGGGTTTCCTGCCTGAGCAGGGAGTTGGACTCAATGACCTCCAAGGTCCCTTCCAACTTTATTATTATTATTATTAACCTCTCATAGACTTTCATACGAGGGCAATGTCTGTCCTCCCTCTCTCAGCCCCTCCTCCCCTTGGAGACCAACACAATTTGGGGGAGGGTGTTCTGCGGAGGTGTAGCTGAAGTCCACTAACAACAGAAAAAATATGGGGGGGGGGCTTAGAGCACTGCGAACAGTTGCATTTGAGCCACAGAATTGGTCCTTTGCACCCACACCCCAAAAAAGCTTGAAATGGGACCGTTTGCAAGGAGTGGAGGAGTGCCCCTTTCCCGGATGCTTTTTTTGCTACAAATCTGGGAAGCAAACCCAGTTTATGCAAAATGTAAGCCAGTGGTGCTTTAAGCTTCCTCTCCTCCCCCCAACCCTTCCCCTCCCTTCCTCCCTCCCCAGTGCCGGATCTCTTGCATGCACAGCCAAAAGCAGGAATGGGGGGGGGTGTCTCCCCCTCCTTACCAGCCTCGCGATTCAGAGTCCACCAATCTTTCCGGGGTTCCCCTTCTCACCACTGGCTCCGAGAGTGTTTGCAGGATAGAACCGCACTTTCCTCTCTTCCTTGCAAGAACCGGCCGGGTATGCTCTGCCTACGGGTGGAGAAGGGGGTAGTTTCCCCCCCCTCCCCATCCCCCACCTTGCCCGCTCCCCAAGATACTCAGGGTGCAACTCACTGCCGGTTCTCCCCAGCCAGACAGGCGCCAGCGCATGCGCAGTGACGCTCGCTGAGTCGGCAGGGCTGGCAGGGCCCGGCCCTCTAGTGGCAACATCGTGTACGCGGGCCAATCGATCTGTCCCTCCCGCCTCTTTTTGAGCCGGGGGTGGGGGCATTTCTGATGGCATTCGTTTTAGCGGGGGGGTGGGGTCATGGCAAAAAAAAAGGAGGCGTTGCACAATAGTGTTGGATTCAGGCAGTCCTCGACTTACGATCACAATTGAGCCCAAAATTTATGTTGTTCAGTGAGACCTTTGTTAAGTGAGATATATCCCATTTTAGGACATTTCTTGCCACTGTTGTTAAATGAATCAGTGCAATTGATAAGTTAAGCAGGCTAGGCTAGAACAGAACAGAATAACAGTGGGAAGGGACCTTGGAGGTCTTCTAGTCCAACCCCCTGCTCAGGCAGGGAACTCTATACCATTTCAGACAAATGGTTGTCCAGTCTCTTCTTAATAATAATAATAATAATAATAATAAAATAATAATAATAATAATAATAATAATAATAATAATAATAATAATAATAATAATAATAATAATAATAATAATAATAATAATAATAATAATAATAATAGTAGTAAAGTTGGAAGGAACCTTGAAGGTCATCTAGTCCAACCCCCTGCTCAGGCAGGAAACCTTATACCATTTCGGACAAATGGCTGTCCAGTCTCTTCTTAAAAACTTCCAGTGTTGGAGCATCACAGCTTCTGGAGGCAGGTTGTTCCACTGGTTAATTGTTCTAACTGTCAGGAAATTTCTCCTTAGTTCTAGGTTGCTTCTCCCTTTCGTTAGTTTCCATCCGTTGCTTCTTGTCCTGCCTTCAGGTGCTTTGGAGAATAGCTTGACTCCCTCTTCTTTGTGGCAGCAACTGAGATATTGGAACACTGCTATCATGTCCCCCCCTCTTCCTTCTCTTCATTAAACTAGACATACCCAATTCCAGCAACCATTCCTTATATGTTTTAGCCTCCAGTCCCCTAATTATCTTTGTTGCTCTTCTCTGCACTCTTTAGCTTATCTTTAAGTGATTGTCCACTGTAAGGTCCCTCTTACAGTTACTATTGTAACCTGGTTGTTAAGTGAATCTGTCTTCCCTCGTTGACCTTGCTCGTCAGAAAGCTGCAAAAAATGATCATGTGACCCCAATATGCTGCAATGGTCGTAAGTATGAACCAGTTGTCAAGCCTCTGAATTTTGATCATATGATCATGGAGATGCAGCAAAGGTTGTACCTATGAAAAATGGTAATAAGTCACTTTTGCAGTGCCACTGTAACTCTGAACGGTCACTAAATGAACTGTTGTTAAGTTGAGGGCCACCTGTTAACATGAGTGTAGCTTCAAGCTCTGTTCTTCCCAGGAAGCCATCTAGTCCAAGCCCGGCTTGCTACATCGACATGCTGGGGTATTTGCCCGACGGCCCTCCCGCCTATTTGAAGAGTCTCCTGCAAGAGACCTCCGTGCTTCAAGCGGTGGGCCGTTCCCTTGGCTAAAGCCTTGTCTGGTCAGAAAATTTCTCCCAACTACTTGCCTGAAGCTGCTTCCTTGGATTTTTCATCTACTGGTATTTCTCCTGCTGAGAGAATTGATTCCCTCTTGGACCATGGGACATTTTCTCTGTCACATTCGCATGCCAAGTGCTATCTACAGGCGCAGAGGGATCGACCTCGGCCAAGGGGTGTCACGTAGAAACCACTTGAACATTACAACCCTCGCTGTGCGTCTCCTACAATTTTAGACGTCAATCCGCTAGAACAGACATGTCAAACACAAGGCCCGGGGGCCAGATGCGGCCCGCGAAGTGGTTTCATGTGGCCCGCGAAGCCATCCTGGAAACAGTGAGGGAACGGCCTGCGCTGCCTTGGCCCTGGCCCAGGCTGGCCGGGAGCCAATGTACAATTTTGTGGTGGCCATCTATGCTGAAACGCATTCAGTCTTAGCTCCACAAGGCCGTCTAGAAACAGCGAGGAACCAGCCCCTGCCGCTTTGGCCCCACCCCCTGGGTGCATGCTGGGGAGGTGTCACCCTTTGTGAGGAATGAAGAAATGGACCATTCCTTGGTGCTTGCCCCGGTCCTACCCCTTTCTGCCAGAGACCCTCAGATCTGTCCCACTTCTGCCCAGGCCCCCACAGGCACCCTGGACGCGAATGTTGTAGAACTGGCCACGCCCACCCAGTAGGCCACACCCACTCCATCCACGCCCACCCAGTAGGCTGCACCCACCCTGGCCACACCCACCCATCCACCTGCCCACCCCCCCAGGGCAACCGCAATGCTGATGCGGCCCTCAATGAAATTGAGTTTGACATCCCTGCGCTAGAATAATGGGATTTCAACATCTCAGCAATACTTGCCTCCCCTAGACGTTGCTTTGCTTGAGACCCACCTGCCTTCTCTTGGGGACAACCCAGTTTAACACAGAACGGTCTTGAGTTGTGTCTGCAGACAATTTGGCTAGCTAAGGTCAAAGGTTCCTTCTCTGAGCTGGTGGATTGGTTTCCGAATGTTTTGTTACCAGGCTAAGTAACATTTTCAGTGGAATTGGGGGGATGTCAGTGTTCTTCTGTTGATAAGAGCTTCAGGTGTGGCTGTGTCAAGTGAGGGTCTTGTGATGGGTCTTGTAATGGGGAGGTTACCTCAGGTCAAGATCATTGGGAGGTGAACTGCTGGGGGGAGAGGGGGCTTGGGTGAGTTGATTGAGGGTCGGTGCTGTTTCTGGTTGGCTATGCGGTCAATTTGGATTCTGAGGGCTTCGTAGGCAGGTTGTAAGTCGATGTGTCTGTTGATGATATTGCTGGGTGGAGTGCCAGGCTTTGATGAGCTCTCAAGAGTGGCGGGTGATAGCGTGGCCAATTATTTTAACTCAGTGGTTCTCAACCTTTTTAATGCCGCGACCCCAACCAGTCGTAAGTCGAGGACTAAACCGGTCGTAAGTTGAGGACTACCCAACCAGTCGTAATTCGAGGACTTTCCCTGCCCGGGAGTGCCGCGCATGCATGGTTCTGCTCCCTGCGCCAGCTGAGGCGTAGCTGGCAAGTGGCAGAGACGGAGCAAGCCGACCACCAGCTGGCCCAGCCCAAGGGAGGTAAGGCACCCACCAGAAAAGGAGGAAAAAATGGCGGATAAAAAAAATGGCGGACAAAAAAAATGGCAGACAGCCTTGCTTGGCGACCCCCGTGAAATGGTCAATCGACCCCAAATCGGGTCCCGACCCACAGGTTGAGAACCACTGTTTTAACTGGTGTTGTTTGGTGTCGATGTGTATAGAGATCTTCTTATAAACAGAAGAACACCAACGTTAACATCCCCTAAACTCTGCTGAAGATGTTACCTAGCCTGGTAACGAAACATTTGGAAACTAACCCATAAGCTCAGAGAACGAACCTTCACCCTCATCCTACACATATTGGCCACGATTGCAAATCTGACTAGCTTCTGACTAGCTTTTTCCCCATGGGAAAAAAAAGACTTTGCTCAGAGACAGATGACATGACAGAAGGGAGGATTCCAACTGGTGTTTTCTCCCCCCCCCCATTCCACTTCTGAGGTTGGAAGCATCAGATGCCTCCTCTCTTGTGGGGAGGGGGGGCTAGTGGTAAGCATCCATGGGTTGTGTTGGGGTCCCCTGTTGCTATTGGTGGGGGTGCTGTCCAGGGTCCCTAGAAGGGAAAAAGGAGCCCCCTTGGTTAGCAGGGGGTGGTGGGAGGGACCATTGATGCTGGTGGGGGCAGAAGGGGGGAGAAAGGAAGTGGGACACCACCAGGGGAGATGGGGGAAAGGTTGCAGGGCAAGGGAGGCGGGAGCCTGAGAGACTCTTGGCCACACCCTTCCCAGTGCGCAGAAAAAGATGATCCACAGGCTGGCTGGGGGGAGGGGAAAGAGGCACCGCTCAGGGAAGCACTGCCATTGGGGGTCTTTGGGGATCCTCAGGGACGGACTCTCCTCTTCTCTCGGTCGGATTCTGAATTAGGCCTCCTTCTGGGTCCCTTATCTCCCTCAAGGGCCCCCTCCACACCCCCCTTCAAGAGCCCCTTTCCAGCCCCGAGACTCTTGGGGGCCCATCACATTGAAATGCACTGAAGTGTCCCTGATTTCGGCAGGCCGAATAAAAAATCCCAACCCTAAATGATGAAAATAATGATGATGATGATGATGATGATGATGATGATGATGATGATGATAAAGTTGGAAGGGACCTTGGAGGTCATCTAGTCCAACCCCCTGCTTAGGCAGGAAACCCTATACCATTTTGGACAAATGGCTGTCCAGTTTCTTCTTAAAAACTTCCAGTGTTGGAGCATTCACCGCTTCTGGAGGCAGGTTGTTCCACTGGTTAATTGTTCTAACTGTCAGGAAGTTTCTCCTTAGTTCTAGGTTACTTCTCTCTTTGCTTAGTTTCCACCCGTTGCTTCTTGTTCTGCCTTCAGGCGCTTTGGAAAATAGCTTGACTCCCTCTTCTTTGTGGCAGCCTCTGAGATATTGCAACACTGCTATCATGTCCCCCCTCGTCCTTCTCTTCGTTAAACTAGACATACCCAATTCCAGCAACCGTTCCTTATATGCTTTAGCCTCCAGTCCCCTAATCATTTTTGTTGCTCTTCTCTGTACTCTTTCTAGAGTCTCAACATCTTTTTTACATTGTGGTAACCAAAACTGGATGCAGTATTCCAAGTGTGGCCTTAATAAGGCATTGTAAAGTGGTATTAATACTTCATGTGATCTTGATTCTATCCCTCTGTTAATGCAGCCTAGCACTGTGTTGGCTTTTTTGGCAGCTGTAGCACACTGCTGGCTGCCAAATGAGAGAGGCCACAATTGGGGAGGACATCCCCCTCAATTCAGCAGTTTGTCTGATGGGAATCCCCCCCCCAGTGAATCCCTGAGAGTCACCTCATGGCTGAAATGGAATGACTGGGAGGATCCCTGATCCCCTTCAAAGCCTTGACCTCCATTCGCCCCAAAGACCCCTCAAAATAATAATGGTCTCTCTTACACGTCTTCGTTTTCAATGAGAAATGGTGGGATTGCTGGCTGGAGAATAAGAAATATTTTGAATTAATATATTCTGTTAATATATTATTTAATTATATAGAATGGGAAGATAAATGTCTTCCCATTTAATACCCAGACACCCCACCCCACTCCTTGAAGGACAAATCCTTGCCTACCACTTAAAGGCCAAATGTACGTTCAGACTATAGAAAGCGGCAAAAGGGTTTCAGTTCTCTGGTTCCCATTTAAGTCCTTTGACATCGTAAAAGAAGATATAGTGGCCTGAAGCACTCTGGATTTCTACAGATGTAAAATTGTATATTTAGGAAAATTATAAAGAGTGCCAAGATTTTAGAATGAGGAATGTTCCCACATTTTATAGGCTACAATTTATCTCGTTGCTTGCTTCTTTTCATAGATAAATCTACCTTGCTAATGCTTTGCTCATTCCATGGTTTTCTATGCATCATTGTGCAACATGAAAGTCAGATCTGAACTCATTCCACCTCCTTCTACCACTTTCTAACTTTTTATTATCCACACCCCCTCCCCCCCGATAAGTTCTCCTACATATTTAACTGGCTTCTTCATTTAGCTTTTTTGTTTAACATGTATTAAGTAGGACATCGTTTACAATGTGCCACAATTGTTTCCAATAATTTATTAACCTTTCAAAATTAGAAAGTTGTTAATAATCAGAAAACACGTTTTTTTAAAAAAAAAGCTGTATTAAGATACTGTTGAAGGAAAAATCTTTATCAAGGTCCAGTCCAAGCCAGGAATAGATAACATGGAGACTGCTTTAGAAAAAAGATTGTGGTTTATTGAAGACAGACAGACAGAAAGATGACTCTGGAAAAAGACTGACCACATGTAGCAGGGAGTGGGTTTTTATACCTTCTGGGGCTCTTGAGGTTGTTTCCTGTTCCTGTTTGAGGCTTTGTATTTCCTGTGTCATGTACTTTGACCTGAGTCTCAGTGTGCCATTCTGGTATTCTGATGATGGTGGGTTAATCCTGTTATGTTCCAAAGGTCATATCCTGCTTCCCTGGGGCTGGGGCTGATGACTGTTGGGTTTTTTTGGTGTGAGGGTTTGTTGATTCTAAGGATCTTTCTTTCTAATCCCAGTTTCCTGACTCCAATCTTTCTGACAAGATTATCACATCTGCATTTCTGCAGACCTGGTTTCTGTCTGGGGCAGAGAGACTGGGGGGGGGGGGGGGTTCTACCTTTAAAATCCTTTGGGGAAATATATTCTGCCTTTTTAATATTTCCCAAAATATTTCTTTCTCCAGATTCTTCCCACAATACAAAGCACAAAGTCATATTCATGCTAGTAAGAGTTTTCTCCAAAACTATAAATGCTACAGTCCCCTAACGTGTCAAGTATAACTGACCTTTCTCATCAACTTGGTACCACA
>NW_015393431.1:12549-14486 GCF_001527695.2 Protobothrops mucrosquamatus | reverse complement strand
AACTAACAGAACAACTTTTTATATTTTAAATCTGTTACACATAGCTCCGTGGCGATTAAAAAAAACGTGGATTACTGATTTCTAAAATGGGAAGTTAAAACTGAAAAAGAGATTTGGAATCTTTCTTCAATTCATGAATATTTTTTTTTGTAATATTGCGGTGTGCATTTTATCATTGCATTCTTCTTTTATTCTCATTGTTGTTATTGTTAATTACCAAGTTCAATGTCCTTTGGGATGGAAAGATGGGTGTAAGATAAATACTGAGGAAGAAGGGTGGTTAAGAAATATGAAATATAAATAAATACATATATTCGTTAAAACCAACATTTGGAAGGGTTTTACTTGACGGAGCTGAGAATAAATGGTAGGAATGGTGCCATTCCTAGACAGGTGGCAAAGAAACAGAAACAGAACAATTATGAAAATAAACCTCAGAACAAAATGGAAGAAAAAGAACCAAAAAGACAGACTCTGTTCCACTATGGAAAAAAGAGTAATGTTCTTTCTGTCAATAAATGATTAGAGTTAATACATAAACAGGAATCTCAAATAATTAGAGTGTTCCAGGCTACACTGAGTTCCCAATGGTAATACTTGGAAGTTCAGGGGAGTAGAGACACTCAGTGGTTGCTGTCCAATGGCTATACCTGGGGACGGAGTATAAGTTAGGTGTAAAAAAGGCAAATAATGAATTCTTGCCAATAAGAGCATTACATGGGAACAGTTTTCATCCCAAGGCCCAAAATCTTACACATTTTTCCTTTAACTTGGTCAGAGACTGAACCTGGAATTTCCAGGCAAAAGAGAAAACAAGGTGCATGAATTCTATCACTGTGTTATGCCCTTTCCTAGTAACTATTTAAAAGGCTGTTACATGGATGATGGGAAATAGACCAATCACTGTATCTTCACATAAAGCACAGGAGAAAATACTTAGGTATAGCAAAGAGTGACTCATTCTTTAATGCCGCAGTAAACACCAGCCTTTTTAGTGTTGTTCCAGCATTAAGACAATACAGTACAAACTGAGCTTCAGCTAAAGCCTTTGGCAGCATTCAGTGTGGGGGATAAGAAGCTGAAACCTTACACAAACACATTAGCTGAGTAGTGTAGCCATCGACACACATATATGTACTTTAGACTACAGATATTCAGGAACCCAAAGCTTGAATCAAATCAGCAAGGCCAATTTTTGCTCGGCTAGATAAGCTGTCTTATTTCTCAGAACTGTTGGGGCACTAGTACTTTACTCAATGATGAAAAAAAATGTATCCATTCAAGAGAGCCTATACTTTACACAGCAAGAAGTAGATTTTGCTCACTAAATTATAAGCTGAGTAACCAACTTCTACTGAGTATCTCAAATGAGCCAAGCATTCAGTTAAAAGGCTTAATTGATTCTACAAGTCTACTTAGAAGCAAGGATCACTAAATTTAATGTTAATTAACCATCATGAAGGTGCCCTGCAATAACAAAATAATTGGTTAAACTACCACCATTATAAAAGGATATCTTACCCTGGCAAAGCTTGTTTCAGTAAAAAAAAAAAAAATCAGAGATAGCTGAATATACTTATTTATTATTTTATTTATTATTTAAATTTCTACCCCGCCCTTCTCCCTGCGGACTCAGGGCGGCTTACAGCCTTTTTAAAAACAAGTACATAACTACAAAAATACTAACGTTAAAAAGTTAATTAAAATAAAATATTATTATAAGGCCTTTATAATTTAATTTTTTTAAAAAAAAAATTATTATAAAACCAAGTTAAAAATAACCCTTAGGCCAGTCCTGCCAGTTTAAATAGCCATGTCTTGAGGGCGCGGCGGAAGGAGGGGAGATCCGGAATCACCCGGATCTCTGGGGGTAGTTCGTTCCATAGGGTGGGAGCTCCAACCGAGAAGGCCCTCCTCCTGGGGGTCGCCAGCCGGCA
>NW_015393431.1:0-9851 GCF_001527695.2 Protobothrops mucrosquamatus | reverse complement strand
GTGCGTGCTCCCAAAACCCGATATGGTCCTCTGCTCCCACCATATCTGCCCCTCCCACTGACCGTACTAATCACACCACCCTCCCTTAACCCCCCGGCCTCCTCCCTCACCGTTCTAATACCGCGTCCCTCAGACAGGTCTGGCCTTGGCCTCAGAGAGGCCTCCCCCATGCCCCCCTTGGCCATCCCCGAACCCCCTAGAAATTTAGCAAAACATTCCACTAAAAAGTCTCTTAATTTTTCTTTCTTTAGTTCCCTTCTTGCTGCATACCCAACATGCTTTTCAGCAGATTCTCAGTGAAACTCCATTGGGCTTACTCACCTGTTGGCTTTTAGGTTTTTCAGCCTGGCTTCCAAATCATTAAGGAGGTTGATTTTCTTGCAGCACTGGGTGCAGTAGACATCTAAGAGCTCACTGTTATAGATATGCCTCATTTTCCGTGGGGTTTGACCAGCACTGTTAGTGGAAAGACAGTGAGTTACTAAATTAGATCCTACAGACATTACGAGATCCAGGCTAGATTCTTGTTATTTTGTTTTATTTTCACATGAACTCTGTACTGCTCCTTATGGCCATAAATACAGTAGTTGTTTTTTTAAATCCCATTATTCAAAGATTTACAGGCATTTCCTTACTCTCAGAATGCTCCTGATAGGTCAATGCTAAATACTCTATATACATTCCACTTTTTTTAAGCCAAAGGGAAGACTTACAACCAAAACATCTCCCCTCAAGCATTGACTATTAATTAAACAGTTGTTATTGTTGTTGTTGTTGTTGTTATTATTATTATTATTATTATTATTATAAAAAAGTGGACTTCCGAATTAATAGTTGTGATATTTTCAGCCATATTCCATTAAGGAAGATTATCAAGCCAGCCAGCCTCTGGGAACAACCCACTTCCTTTACTATATCAATTCTCTCTCAAGAGGAAAACTGGGAAGAAAAAAAATGTGAAAACTAATTTGTCCTCCAGATGGAAGGAAAAGAAGAATGGATTTAACTTTCCACTGTTTTTCTCAATATCAGTTCTACTCACAGGCATAAGTAGAGCTTTCTAGATCAGTGTTTCTTAACCTTGGCAACTTCAAGACATGTGGACTTTAATTTCCAGAATTCTGGGAGTTGAAGTCCAATATCTTAAGGCTGTCATGATTGAGAAAGACTGTTCTGATCCTCAGACAAACTCCTCCCCCAGCCCCTAATAATGAGAAAGATCTGGTGTTGGGCACTTTCCTCACCCAGCACCAATTGAGGGCAGCTGGAGTAAAAGGGGGAGTTATAGTTGCATATTCTCTCCCCGGGGAGCCTAGGAGTCTCCTATGCTCGCAAGACCTGAGGTGGCTAACTCCTGCTCTGACTATCCATATATTGTTAGTCCAATTTATCTTGTGAACATGGGGAAAAAATACTGTAGATATTTCCAATCCATATAAGCAATAGCAATTTCCAATACTTTAACAAGACTAAAGATTCCATACTGAATTATCTTGCTATTCAGATTTTCCATTAATGTTTTTCAGTTCTGACATTAAAAATCACACATACGAAAGTATTTTCTATGCCAACCTGCAAGAATTTTTATTATATCATCATCATCATCATCATCATCATCATCATCATCATCATCATCATCATCTTATTGTTGTTGTTGTTGTTATTATCATCATCATCATCATTATCATTAATCATCGCGCAGTCAGCCAGATGTTCAGACTGGATTTGGCATTTTTGTCTACCTATGAAGTCCTTACCAAGGACCTGGGATAGGCAGATGTGGATGTTTGATGTTATTACAGATATTGTCGCAGGATGGAAGCAGTTCCTAGTAAGGCCACCTTTTGCCATTGACTAATGGCGAATTTGTCAATGCCAATGGTGTACAAGTGGTGCTCCAGTTGTTTTGGGATTGCACCCAAGGTGCCTATTACTATTGGTACTATCCTTGCTTGCCTTTGCCACAGTCTTTCTGTTTCTATTTGTAGGTCTTTGTATTTTGTTATCTTCTCCAGTTCTTTCTCGTCTATTCTGCTGTCTCCAGGCACTGCCACGTCCACTATCCAGACTTTTTTGTCTTTCTTATCGACAATTGTTAAGTCTGGGGTGTTATGTTGCAGGTGCTTGTCTGCTTGAATTCTGAAGTCCCAGAGCAATTTTCTATGACTTTCTCTATTTTATGATCCCATCAGTTCTTGCTTGCAGGCAAATGATATTTCTTGCAGATCTTCCAATGCACCATTGTTGCTACTTTGTTATGCCGCTGCTTGTCATCATCAAATAACAACAACAACAACAACAACAACAACAACAAAACAACAACAACAACAACAACAACAACAACAATAATAATAATAATAATAATAATAATAATAATAAATGCTGCATCTCCGATTCACTGTCTTAGGATTTGAGAAAGATACTTGCAAGGTTTCTGCCCAAAGGAGGCAGAGGCAAAAGGTGGAGCTAGTATTCATGAACAGCAAAGCAACTCAGTCATGGTTATCTCCCTAAGACAGTCCTTTCTCCACCTCCAACCTAAAGTGAGGCATAGCATATATTAAAGTAGCCAACCTGGAAGAAACAGATGAGCCAAGGTCAGAATATGCATGTGTCCTGCTTTCATCATCAAGACAAGGACTGCTGGGGGTAAAGTCTACATCAACTCCTTCTCCATAGTCTTCAAACTGTTCTTCGTTACTGATCAGAGAGGCAGTGGAATAGGTGGAAAGATCAGAAGATGCAGGATTCAGCAAATTTGATCTTGGGAGAAAAAGAAAGGAAACTTCATGACACAATCCTAACAATAAGCTTTCCATCTTCAAAACACAAAATACTTCCAAAAATTGAAGGATATCACTTTGAGAAAATAGGCTCAAGCTGGCAGAGAAATGTTAAAACAGCAAGCTAAAACATAAGACAATCCAGTTCTTGAACTCAAAAAGAAGGAGACACATAAAACTCTTTCCTCCTCCCTATTTTTTGGGTCACTTGTCTAATGCAGAGTGACATTGTTATAAACAATTTTTATACCATAAATATATAGTCTCCTTTCGGTGCCTTTATAGACACATCCATGTAATTATTTTGGCAACAATACAGAAGTAGCTTGCCATTGACTGAATATTTAAGCTCATTTAAGAACTGTATAATTACAAATACACATTCCTAATATATACCACATTGAGATTCATATACCGTATTTTCCGGCGTATAAAACGACTGGGCGTATAAGACGACCCCCAACTTTTCCAGTTAAAATATAGAGTTTGAGCGAGAGAGAGAGGGGGGGGGGAGAAAAAACTTGATGAGTAATATGCCAAACCACATGTGTAAAGGAATAAAATAGAATACCCATATTTTCCAGCGTATAAGACGACTGGGTGTATAAGACGACCCCCGACTTTTGAGAAGATTTTCAGGGTTTAGAAAGTCGTCTTATACGCCGGAAAATACGGTACTACATACTGTACTTATGAGTTCCTGGAACTTGCTGAAATTTATTCTTCCCTGCCAATATCTCTTTCTTCTTCCCACAAGTGCTTCACTTTTTCCTTAGCAGTTGTCTCCACCTTCAAGGGGAAGCTCACATCATTCTTATAGAATGAGTTCTAGACTGGGGTAGGCAACCTTTGGTGTGTGGGGGGTGACTTGCCCCACAATGAACTGTTCAGCAAATGCACAAGTGCCAGAATACAAATATACTTCTCACGCACACAGAGATACCCCAGCAATTTTTCTTGTTGGAGGAAGGAGAAGATAGACTCTTAATATGTAATTCACTTTAGACCGATTCAGCTTTTGACCCTAACATACCTAAATGATCCAGCTACCAAATACTACTGGATTCTTTTAAATGATAAAGAAATGCAAGGAAAGGTTTATACAATACATATTTATATAAGATAGTAGACTCCGCAGTTTGCACATTGAACTAGGTCTTGAAAGAGCTAGATTCATATTCTTATTTAGATGTGACACTTATGGAGACTAATTAGCTGAGTTCAGGAAAGTTGTGGAGCTGGAAGAAAAGTACCTATGATGCCCTGGCCAAATTGATGGAAGGGTGACTTAGAAATGGAACAAAGCCCTCAACAGATGGTTTGAGGTGTCTATGCATTTTCCAAGCTCTAATGTTAAAAGACCCTCATCTTCTTTAAGTTGGCTCATTTATTGGTAGTTAATCTTCTTAACCTGAGAGCTACCTATCCAGGGTTTTGAAAGCTACCAAACCGTGCTTTGCTTCAACAACACTTCAGAGGTGCTTCAAAGCAAAGCTGATCCCTTTACTTCTAAGGTTGAAATAAAGTGATCACATTGCAGTTGCTTTTATCTGCTTCAGAGCCCATCTCAGCCTTCTTCTGCAGAGCTCAGGCTAGAGAAGGAGACCAAAAAGAGTTTTCTCTGCAGTACTACCTAAGGCAGGGGTAGGCAACCTTGGCTCTTTTATGACTTGTGGACTTCAACTCCCAGAATTCCTGAGCCAGCCATGCTGAGGGGAAAGGGAGAGGTTTCCAAGCTGAGTCATGCTGGCTCAGGAGTACTGGGAGTTGAAGTCCACGAGTCATAAAAGAGCCAAGGTTGCCTACCCCTGACCTAAGGAATCTCAAAACTGAGTGATTCTGCAAAACCCCACCCTCTAATTTTTGTTTCTCTGCCTTCTCGGGTTTTGGTGGCTTCAGCATTTATGCCTTGTAATGATGGGGACAGAGGATTTGCCAGTCAAAGGAGGGCAGAAGAAGAGAACTGATGAGTGGGATTTGGGAAGTACAAGTAGAAGACAAGTCTGAGGAAATTCAAAGTCTGACTTGAGAAACCATGCCCCTCCCCCCCAAAAACAGCCAGGAATAAATTTAGTTCTGGGATAGGATAAGATTGATGGGATATAGATCCTTTATAAAGGATCAGACTTCAAAATCACAATTATGTTTTCTTAAGAAAAGCCTATAGCAGTTTGTGGCACTATTTATGAACTAAATGATAATATAACTACACTATTATATTAACAATTATATACTATAAATATATAAAATAATATAGGGAAGAGGGAAGAGGGAAGAGAAAGAAAAAAGGTAGAAATGCCATAATAAAGTACCTAGGGGAAAAAAATCTCTAGAAAATGGGAAAATAAAAAAGAACTATAAGCAATTAAGCAAATTAAAAGTTCTAAAAATCCCTATATTATAGCTAACATTTGTGTGTGTGTATGTGTGTACCCTCATTTAATGAATACATCTATAAGACTATTAAATTAAATACATTCCTTTGTCTTTTCTCCAAATTTTTGACTCTATTTTGAACAGACTCAATACATTTTGAATTGTATTGTCTGGTCTTGTTCCTCTCTTCAGGATAAAGCCAATTCAAATACTGAAAACGGAAACAGTTTCATTAAGCCAACACTCAAGAGTCCAGGATACAAGCATCCTTCCACTTGGTATATGATCACATTTGAGGCAACAGTCCAAAGCTGCATATGTTTAACGTTCTTCATAGATGAAAAGATTGCAGATTTGGAGAATGTAACAAAATATTGATATATTCAGGGCTTTTTTTGTCATAGAACGCCCAGAACGGAGTTCCGGCACCTTTTTTGGATGGAACCTTGTAGGGTAGGCAAGGCGGGTTGTATGACGTGTGTGAGTTCCGGCACCTTTTTTTTTTTTTTTTTTTTACAAAAAAAGCACTGGATATATTTAACCTTTAATTGCTTTAAGAACCTAGTTTGCTATAATAATACTGTAGTGTCTAATCAATAAGGAATGTCAAGCAAATCTTTCTCATCATCTACCTCCTTTATGTTACTGTAGACTTAAATCATTTTCAAACAGAAAAGAGGCTTAGTGATGGCAGCAGAGCACAAGCAAGGAAGATGTGCAACAGAAACTGTCTAGGACCTTGTCCAATCCAGATGGCTTTGCTTGGGCAGCTGTCACTTTAGAAACATTTTAACCAGTGCTGGGAAACAAGAGTGATGGGAACTGTCTCCTGCAGCTTTGATCAGATGCAGTTCAAAGCTTTCCAAATTGCTTCAACAAGATGAACTGGGTGGCCTTTCTGATTCAATGAACCAAATCAGGTCACCTCCATAGCTCTGTCAAAGAAGATTTGAGTTGCTTTGCACTGGCTTTGTGGGGCAAATCAATATAGCTCTTGGATACTCACACAAAGGGTCTTCTGCTACTATGCTGACAGAACCAGGAGCGTTAGGCAATTAGGACCAATATTAGTAACATTATTTTGTACATACTGGTGTAGTACAAGTACCAGTGCAATAACATCTGTTATACATACACAGATGAGTATTTGTACAAGAACCACGGGTTACCTCAATTCCTGGACCCATTATTTTGCTGCCATAGAACCAGATTGGTCCAGTAGTTAAGAATAGTGCAGCGAAGAAAGAATTCCTAGAATATTTAACCTGCCAGGCTAGAAACCAGGAGTTCTAATCCTGCCTTAGGCATGAAAGCCAGATGAGTGACTTTGGGCCAGTTACTCAATGACCTCATGGGGCTGTTGTGGGGAAAATCAGAGGAAGGAGTATTAGGTATGTTTGCCACCTCGAGTTATTTATAAAAATATTAAAAAGGTGTGATAAAAATTAAATAACCAACTTTGAAGTACTAAATTGTTTTACCCATTGGGAACTCTGATTTCAAGACTTGAGCTCTCTGTCTGCCCTCTGACAGAGAGTCAATCCCTCTTCCCCTAATTCCTACTGCTGTCCCAACTAATTGCTTTTCCTCTTGCACCACCTTTACTTAATGCTGCCTTTTTCTACTTGCAGCCAGTGTGCTATGCAACCCCCTTCCACACACACACACACACACACACACACACACACACACACACACACACACATCGGAAGAATGATTCCAAGTGAACACTATTCAGTCTCCTAGTACCATTTTTCACTGCAGAATCAGCCAGGGTTGCTTTAGTGCTGCACCTTATTACATGACACGAGGAAAGGCTGAAGAATAATGGCAAGAAGAATGCAAGACAGAGCAAAAGAAATGAATAATTTGGGATATTTTGCAATTAGCAACTGATTTGCAGGAACTGGACCAAACGGGTTTGGTCCAGTTCCTGCAAATTGCTCTCTCTTTCCACTCACCTCCTCCGTTCTAATATATTGAAACTAGAGTCC
Source organism: Protobothrops mucrosquamatus (assembly GCF_001527695.2). NCBI lineage: Eukaryota > Metazoa > Chordata > Lepidosauria > Squamata > Viperidae > Protobothrops > Protobothrops mucrosquamatus. Next base: position 2,698 of record NW_015393431.1, on the reverse strand, counting down.
TAATGATCATTAAGAATAAGTCACAGATCACATATTTTCACTTCTGTTCTGTGAGGCCTCTATGAATACCTAGGCCAGGGATGTCAAACTCGCAATGCCACGTGACGTGTCGTGACGTGTCGTGATTTTTTTGCCATTGCCGGCAATGGGATGGGCGCGGTTTCAGCATGACGCATCCGGCCTGTGGACCGGCAGTTTGACACCACTGACCTAGGCCTTACAACTGGTGAAAGGCCCCAGAACCACAGAGCTCAGTGTACAAAATCCAGTATGTAATTATTTTGATATTTTTTTAACTGAGAAGACTCTAGAGCAATGTTTCTCAACCTTGGCAACTTTAAGATGGATGAACTTCAACTCCCAAACTCCTGAACTGGCAATGGGGAATCACTGAGTTAGAGTATTGTAGGATTTAAATTAGGATAAGTGGGTGAGGCAAAGGTTGTTGAAGAATATCTCCATGTAAACTGACTTAAGCTTGAAGTCCACCCATCTTAAAGTTGGCACAATTGAGAAACGCTGCTGTGGAGCAGGGGTGTCAAACTCGCCGCATCATGTGACATGTGGCGACATATTGGGATTTTTTTTGCCCATTGCCGGAGCTGGGATGGGCGCGGCTTCCATGTGATGCATTCAGCCCGTGGGCCGGCAGTTTGACACCTTACTGTAGAAGGATAGATTTTTCAAGAAATCAGTAGAAATAGCAACCATCAGCATGTTTGCCAAGGGCACTGGGTCAAGAAGACACAAGCAGGGTAGCTGAAGGACTGCAGGCATCTGAAAAGCAGGAAGTTATCCAATTATATTGCAGTGCTTCTGCCAATCTGCAGTATCTAACTGTACAACTATGTTGTGGTTCCAATTACCTAGCCACTGTTGGTTCTGTCCTGCATGTTAGCCTAGCAGAGTTCCTTCTATATTTATCTCAGTTTCTCTGTTAAATCACAGGCAGAACACTATCCACAAATTATTTGGACTAGCCCTTTGATGACTCCTACAAAGGCTTTGATTCCTCATTCAAGAAGCTGAGAACAAAGGCCAAGAAGAATGATCCTCTCAAGAGAAAGGCAAAAGGTTAGCAAAAATTGGAAACTTGAAGTTAGCAAATTGATGGGTCTCTCTCTCTCTCTTTCCTTCCCCCTTTATATATGCTGTAACTGAGAGACATTTTCATCAGCTGTGCTGCCATTGGTAGCCAATGATGAGGAAGCAATGCATCCATCAATACCTATTACAAGGATGAACCTGGCCTACAGCTGAAGGCATTTTAAAAGCATAAAAAAAAGCTTTCCCAACAATATTTGAACTCACTTATCTCCAGGCAGGAAGAGGCCATTCAACACACTATCCTTCTCAACCTTGCACACAACTGATGCTTCTGAACTGTGGTTACTTTCAATGGCACTGTCCATATCAGACTCATGGTGGACTTCCTGCTGGGCCAGGGTCATGGTGTCTTCATCTGGAAAGAGATCTGATTCGTTGAAGGCACTTTCACGGTCCCCGTAGCCGCTCTCTGGGATTTCAGTGGCCTAGTAAAGGAAAATAAATGGGAAGGGAAGAGTCAGGAAGCATGTGGGATTGCTCAAATACTTAACAGTAATCATGAAATGGATAGAACAGGAGTGTCAAACTGGCGGTCCACGGGCTGAATGCATCACGTGCAGGCCACGCCCACCCCGGCTCCGGAAAGGCAAAAAACGTTGCAATACATCATGATATGTCACGTGACGCGATCGGGTTTGACACCCGTGGGATAGAAGATCCAAGGGTCAACTTTTTATCCCATGATATTTAGATGCGTGGGATTTGCTTTGGCACTGTTGAAAAATTGCAGTTTCACTCTCATTTTAGGTGGAAGAGCATTACAGGAATTTTATTTCCCTGCCAGCTTGTCAGGAAAGAAAAGCATATTCAACTAATTGGGGTTTCAACACAGAGGAATCGCATCTTGACTTTTTTTTTGGAGGAGAGGGTGACTCAGCATGTGGCTTGAATTTTCACTGGATTAACAAAATACACAAGAGTCCCTGAAGAAAAAGAGAAAAATATTCCACAGGTACTACAGATCAGTGTTTGTTCCAGCTGTCTGGTTTCAGTCTGCAACACATGCATCAGATGGAGTGCTGCTAATATATTCAATAAGCCTATATAGTGCAATGAAGTTATATTTTGCAACTCTCTGGTCTCTTACATCTTGTAAATCCAGGATTACACAAGAAGGGTCAATTCCCAAGTTCTTCAGAAAGGCAAGTTTACTGTTGAAACCTCCCAGGTCACTTCAAGTCACATGTCCAAGAATGTGCCCCGAGGCCTGATTTTAAACCTGTTACTTGTAAAACCTGCCCAGCAGATCTGCCAACTCTCCCCTTTGCTGATCTTCACCTTTTACAAGCTTAACAGAGCTATAAATCAAGATGAAAAGTATGCCTTCCCCCCCCTCACCTATTTTAACTCCATGTGTGTTTAGCACTCTTTTCTCTTGTGCTGTTTTTTTTTAAAAAAAATTGCAGGTGGGTTTAAGCAGCAAGATGGGTACAATGAGCCTTGCATGGACTTAAGGAAACACTAACTCACGTTTCAAAACTGAGGTTGATATTTCCCTTTTCTAGACAGTAAGATATTTTAAGGGTTCCAATGGATACTTCTGCCCCTCAAAACCCAACAAATCTTCCCAAAATGGATCTATAGGGACTTC
>NW_015393430.1:14680-26860 GCF_001527695.2 Protobothrops mucrosquamatus | reverse complement strand
TTGGGTAGTCCTCGACTTACGACCGGTTTAGTCCTCGACTTACGACCGGTTTAGTCCTCGACTTACGACCGGTTTAGTCCTCGACTTACGACCGGCTGGGGTCGCGGCATTAAAAAGGTTGAGAACCACTGGGCTAGGAGCAATGAAGGTGGTGCAACCTTTGCAAGGGTCTTTGCCTGGGGAGGGGGGCTTGGGGGGGTCACGGGGGGCTGAGCAGGGCAGCCAGCCAAGCCTGAACTCTGGGGACCAGCAAAGCAAGAGGGGAGGGCCTGGCTTTGCCTTTTGCTGCTGGCTTTTGCAAAGCCTGGGCCAACCACACATCCCTTGCCTCCTGTCTCAGTGGGAAAATGAGGCTGGGGGAGCAAGTCCTCTGCCCAGATCGCCCCCCCCTTCTTCATGGGGAAATGAGGGGAGGGGGGGCAGAAACCCCTGCAGCATCTACCTTGGGCAGAATTGGAGGGACTTTGGAAAAAACAAGCAGGAAAGTAGCCAAGGTGTTTAAACCTGGCCATGGGATACGAACTGTTGGGCCTCTCTCTCCAGAATTAGAACCCACAGCCGAGCAGGGAGGGTCCGATGGGCAAACCTTTTGGAGGGGGCAGGCACTGCTCCTGTGTGAGCATAGGGGGGTGCATGGGGTGGAATTGAGGGACAGGGAGGGTGACTGCGTCAGGCCTGGAGATTTGGAGAAGCACTGGAAGTTTTTTTCTTGGCTAGAGAAACAAAAAAGAATGAAGTTACACACAGAACAACAACAACAATCCCCCCCCCCAAAAAACACACACCCTGACCCTGGTTTCCAGAAAGTTTGTAGAGGCTGGGCTGTGTTATGGAGCCCTTCAGGCAGGGCTCAGCTCACGTTTCTTTGGGTTTTAGTGTTTAGATTCTCCATGGCTTGTATTGTAACGGAAGAAGTTTTCGTTTTCATTTGATTATGCAACGAGCAATATTGCGTTGATTTCGTTTATTTTCTTTTATATCTGTTTTTACCCGAGTAATGGATTTGGGGAAATGTACCCTACTCAGAATTGGACCGATTGGAAGCCCTGTAAATAAATAAAAGGAACAATGCAGAACGTATGCTGCAGTTTTGCAATATTTCCATCCTAAAATGGATTTTTTTCGCCAACTCTTGGTATTTCATTTTTTCCCCTTCAATGTAATTTTTTCCCTTAATTTTAGGTATTATTGATTTGTTTGTTTTTAAAGTTTGTTTAAATTTGTAAGCCGCCCAACTCCATTACTACTTTGGCTGACGTACTGTATACAAACTTTAAAATAAAACAATCTATACAGTAGTTGTGATTGGCAAGGGAAACATCCTGCCCCAACATCCTGGATGGGTTATCAACATTTTCAGCTAACAAATCAAAGAAAGAAGTTTCTGGGAGGTGTTTGGCTGTAGGGCAGAGTTTCTCAACCATGGCTCCTTTAAGATGAGAGGACTTCAACTCCCAGAATTCCCCAGCCAGCCTGCTGCCTGGGGAATCCTGGGAGCTGAAGTCCATCCTCCTTAAAGCTGCCATGGTTGAGGAACTATTTGGGTCTTTGTCTTCCCGTGTCCAGCAGCAGGCGAACTGGGCTGATTTAAAAAGAGCTGGGATCTTGGATTTTGCAAATTAATAGGTTTGTTGTTACAGAAATGGCTAATTTATATTATTCTATAAAAATACAATGTTGAGGTTTGATGCTATTATCTTATTCTACTGCCCCAAAAGGAATCGGACGTCAAGGCTTTTTCCTTCTTTTTTCCGTTTGCCCTACACTTTTCTCTTCCCCCTTTCCTCCCTTATTTTTCCATTATCAATCAAATTAGAGCTGGAAGGGACCTTGGAGGTCTTCTAGTCCAGCCCCTTGCTCAAGCAGGAGACCCTGGCCTATATCATTTCAGACAAGTGGCTGTCCAGTCTCTTTCTGAAAACTTCCAGTGATGGAGCATCCACAACTTCTGGAGGCAAGCTGTTCCACTGGTTGATTGTCCACATTGTTAGGCAGTTTCTCCTTAATTCCAGGTTGCTTCTCTCCTTGATTAGTTTCCATCCATTGTTTCTTGTCCTGTCTTCTGGTGCTTTGGAAAACAAATTGACCCCCTCCTCCTTATGGCAGCCTCTCAAATACTGGAATCCTGCTATCATGTCCCCCCCCCCCTAGTCCTTCTTTTCTCCAGACTGGCCATACCCAAATCCTGCAGCCGTTCTTCATATGTTTTTGTCTCTAGGCCTTTAATCATCTTAGTTGCTCTTCTCTGCACTTTTTCCAAAGTCTCCACATCTTTTTTGTAATGTGGTGACCAAAACTGGATGCTGTATTCCAGGTGTGGCCTTACTAAGGCTTTATAAAGCGATACTAATACTTTGCGTGATCTTGATTCTATGCTTCTGTTTATACAACCAAGGATAGCATTAGCTTTTTTGGCTGCTGCCGTACACGGCTGGCTCATGTTTAAGTGATCGTCCACTAGGACTCCAAGTTCCCTCTCGCAGTTACTGTTTTTGAGCCAGGTTTCGCCTAATCTATACTTCTACCTTTGGTTTTTCCTGCCCAGGCGTAAAACCTTGCTTTTCTCCACATTAAATATCGTTTTGTTGGATAGGCCACATTGTTCAAGTCTGTCAGGATCTTTTTGGATCCTGAGCTTGTCTTCTGGGGTGTTGGCTACTCCTGCCAGCTTAGTGTCATCTGCAAATTTGATGAGTTCCCCTTTTATTCCCTCATCTAAGTCATTTATGAAGCTATAGAAGAGTATATTTTCTTTTGTGTTTTTGTATTTTATACTGTATTTGGATAAACTAATAAAAAAGAGCTGGGATCAGCCAAGGGGATCCACTGTATCTCAAGAATTATCCGCTCCAATTATTGCTGCAGTCTTCCCAAACGAGGACCAGGAGGAGCAGTGCCTGGGCTCTGCTGGGCCCTTATGGCAGGCTTCTCCAGACTTGGCAGCTTTAAGACTTGTGGACATCAACTCCCAGAATTCCTCAGCCAGCACTTCAATTCCCAGAATTCATGCTGGCTGGAAAATTCTGGGAGCTGAAGTCCACGTGTCTTAAAGTTGCTAAGGTTGGAGAGCCCTGCCTTAACGGGATTGGTGCCCTTGGAGAAAGGTGACTGCTGATGGAGAAGCAGAGATGCTGCCTTGGCTGTATGCCCAAGCCAGCCACAGAAGAGGCTGCCAGCTCTTCCTTGAACTCCGACGGGCCCCTCTTCCCAACCGCTTGTGGGTCAAGGGCTGGGAAGCCTCCCAGAGGACAATGCAAAGAAAGGGAGGATTGGCGAATAAGGAGGGAGGGAAAGGAGGACAGTCAGATCTGGCTATGGAAAGGCCAGTGAGATCCAGGGGGTTCTCGGGGGGCTGGAGGCACTCTTCCCGGTCCATCTTCCCAGATAAACATGGTCACATTGCCAAGCTTTTACGGGTAGAGAGTGTGATCATGTGGACAGAAGTTAATGTGTGGGTATTTCTTTCTGGAGAATCCAATCTGAGTCGGTCACTGGGAGCAAAGGTTCGGTCTTCCAAGCTTCTTGGCTCGTGCTGGAGTCCATCCTTAGGGAACTTTTCTCTCTCCAGAATGTGTGCGCTGCGTTGTTCTACGCATTGTATTTATACGGTTATGTGATTTATGTGGTTACAAGGAAACAACAATTAATGACTTAATAGCCAGGGACCTCCAAGGTCGCTTCCAACTTTTTTATTATTATTATTATTATTATTATTATTATTATTATTATTATTATTATTATTATTATTATTATTATTATTATTATTATTATTATTAACACCCTAGTTAACAAGTAAAAGCTATATACAACCAGGAACCACTAAGAAGAGGGGGGGGTGTCAAACCTATTCTTCAAGGCAGGACAAGAAGCAAGGGATGGAAACTAATCAAGGAGAGAGAAAAATCTAGAAGTCAGGAGAAATTTCCTGATGGTGAGAATAATTAATCAGCAGAACAATTTGTTTCCAGAAGTTGTGGGTGCTCCATCACTGGAGGTTTTAAGAAGAGATCGGATAGCCACTTGTCTGAAATTGTATAGGGCAGAGGCCCCCAACCTTTTAGGCAGCAGGGACCGGTTCTGTGGGGAGAGGTTTTTCCAAGGACCGGAGGGGACGTGGTTTCTTGTGTTGCTTGTTTCCGCAGCCCGGTTTCTGGCATGCCGCGGCCCAGTGTCAGTCGACCAACCGGAGGTGGGTATAGGCAGGGTTTCCTGCCTGAGCAGGGGTTAGACTAGAAAACCTCAAAGGTCCCTTCCAACTCTGTTATTCTATTCTATTCTATTCCTTATTCTGTTCTATTCTATTCTATTCTATTCTATTCTATTCTATTCTATTCTATTCTATTCTATTCTATTCTATTCTATTCTATTCTATTCTATTCTATGCTATTCTATTCTAATCTAATCTATTCTATTCCTTATTCTATGCTATGGTATTCTATGGTATTCTATGGTATTCTATGGTATTCTATTCTATTCTATTCTATTCTATTCTATTCTATTCTATTCTATTCTATTCTATTCTATTCTATTCCTTATTCTATTCTATTCTATTCTATTCTATTCTATTCTATTCTATTCTATTCTATTCTATTCTATTCCATATTCTATTCTATTCTATTCTATTCTATTCTATTCTATTCTATTCTATTCTATTCTATTCTATTCTATTCTATTCTATTCTATTTTCCTCCTCTATTCCATTCCATTCCATTCCAAGTACGACACACAGAATAGTCCAGGGCACACATTCTGGAAAGAAAAAAGTTCCTTGGGGATGGGCTCCAGAACGAGTCTGAAAGCTTGGAAAAATAAAACTTTGGTTCCTGTGACCAGCTCAGATTGGATCCTGTAACATGATCCTGGGACACGTATTTTTTTATCTTCATTTGCTACTTCTCTCTCTCTCTCTCCAGATACTTTGGTTCTACAACTGTCAGAATTTGCACCCAGAATGATGGTTCTTTGAAGAGGTTCACTGTTCCGGCCATCGTAATGAAAATGTAGCAAGAAGGGATCTTGTGATGGTGAGTCATCCATGAATCTGGTTCTAAGATTCTACAAGCTGGATTAAACAGAGTCTTCTCCAGAGAAGACCAAAAAGTTGACCAGGGCTGAGGTGCCTTTTCACACTTATGTTCTTCTGGAAGGTGGATTGCTCTTAACCTTGTTAGAAACATCTCATCATTGTCACAAGAGGCCAAACTTCCTGACAGTTAGAACAATTAACCAGTGGAACAACCTGCCTCCAGAAGCGGTGAAAGCTCCAACACTGGAGGTTTTTAAGAAGAAACTGGACAGCCATTTGTCCGAAATGGTATAGGGTTTCCTGCCTGAGCAGGAGGTTGGACTAGATGACCTCCAAGGTCCCTTCCAACTATCATTATTATTATTATTAAATGTTTAATTTGGCTACCTTATGATAGGTAATACAGTCATATTTAATAAACCTGGGTATTAGGTCATATCTCATGTTATGCTTGCTTAAACCAGGGGCCTCCAAACTTGACAACTTGAAGACTTGAGGACTTCAACTCCCAGAATTCCTCAGCCAGCATGACTGACTAAGGAATTCTGGGAGTTGAAGTCCACAACGTTCAAAGTGGCCAAGTTTGGAGGGCCCTGCTCTAGTTGGCTGAGGAATTCTGGGAACTGACGTCCACAAAGTTACAAAGTTTGGAGTCTCCTGGCTTAGACAATTCAGGCAATTCGCTTTTGCCATAGATGAGCTTCACAATCTGGACTTTGTTGCTGTGGGCTAACCTGGCCAGGTGGTCCATTTCAAGGAATCCCTTAATGAAAGACGCAGAACCTTTATGTGGTGACATCACGATGTCTTTCTGCCAAATTGAATGCACGCTTGTGATGTGTGCGCAGTTCTTCAGCGTTTCAAAAGAAGAAAACGTGAATATTTATTTATTTATTTCCTCCAAATTTATATAACCATCCATCTCTTCTGTGAGACTCTGGTTGGCTCATGAATTAAAATAACAAAAAAAAGAAAGAAAAAAGAAAAAAGAAGGAAATTGTAGAAATAAAAACAATTAAAAAGTTGAAATAATTAAAACCAGTTTTACCAGAAACATAAAACAGAGGACAGGGCCAACCAACAAACAGCTTGTGGATAATGTATTCATTTTGCAGGTTTCACACCCCCACAGGGTCCCCAGACCTGAGGCTTTGGGGCCTAACCCAAAAGGAGATGATGTTCCAAAGGGAGGGAGGGGTGTATGTGCCATGGCAAAAAAAAGGGTCTCTTCCTGGACCCATAACATGCCCCTCTGATACGATGGGTAGAAGAAATACCCTCAAATAACCATGTACGCTTTTATAGGTCATAATCAACAGCTTGAATTGAACCCAGAAGCAAACTGAAAATGAATAGGATAAGGCGAGGCTTAGCTTTAAGCGTGAAGCGTGACTCTCTTGCACCTTAAGATAGCGTGACAGCCAGTGGCACAGGATATACTGGGAGAATGAAAGGAAGAAAGGATTCAAATAAATATCCTAGAAACTAATGTTTCCCAGTAGCGAAAAAATTGATGCTGGAGTGAGACAGTTCAGCAAGACAGGATCAAAACCAACCACGAAGTATTTACAGAAAATAAGGAAAAAAGACTTTGGAAGGGCCTTTACCGTCCATAGACATGAAAGTATGGGAGGAGATCTCAGTTATGCAAAAAGAGCTAAGAATATTTTTGAGTTAAAAGAATTCTGTAAGGAAGAGTAGGAGAAAAAAAATTCCGCTGGTGTGAATAAAAGACTGTTTAGCTGGCTATAGGAAATATGCAAAGCTCTTATTTCTGCAAAAGATAAAAAGTGGGGATCCAAATGTCTGCACTTGCCATGTTCCCAGTTTTCAGATTCCGAATCCGTAAACAACCGCACACCAGTATGCATTCATACGTGCAGAAAGACACCCTGTGGAACTTTCTACCATGCAGAGATGGTATCTACTTGTTCATTTAGGGATTCATTGATATATAATAAATATAATATAATAATAATATAATTAATATAATATATAATATAATAATATAATATAATATAATATAATATAATATAATATAATATAATATAATATAATATAATAATTAATATAATATAATATAATATAATATAATATAATATAATATAATATAATATAATATAATATAATATAATATAATATAATATAATATAATATAATATAATATAATATAATATAATATAATAATATAATATAATAATATAATAATAATAAAGTTGGAAGGGACCTTGGAGGTCATTGAGTCCAACCCCCTGCTCAGGCAGGAAACCCTATACCATTTCGGACAAATGGCTGTCCAGTCTCTTCTTAAAAACTTCCAGTTTTGGAGCATTCACCGCTTCTGGTGGCAGGTTGTTCCACTGGTTAATTGTTCTAACTGTCAAGAAGTTTCTCCTTAGTTCTAGGTTGCTTCTCTCCTTGATTAGTTTCCATCCGTTGCTTCTTGTCCTGCCTTCAGGCTTTTTGGAGAATAGCTTGACTCCCTCTTCTTTGGGGCAGCCCCTGAGATACTGGAAGACTGCTGTCATGTCCCCCCTCGTCCTTCTCTTCGTTAAACTAGACATACCCAATTCCAGCAGCCGTTCCTTATATGTTTTAGCCTCCAGGCCCCTAATCAACAAAGATTAGGGACTGGATAGAGAGGTGCCTATATGTTTGGATGCACCACATCACCCCAAAGGCTGCCGTGGGGAGAAGCAGGGAACACATGGATCCTGGCCCCTCTTTTCCTAAGACGCTGTCTGCTTTTGCAACAGACCCTGGATCAGCTTCAAGTTTCCAAAATCAGAAGCAGGCTTCCTTCAGCTCCCACTGTTTCCCCTTCCCAAGCCCCTCGCCTTTCCTGCCCCCATCATCTGGCACTTCAGGAGCTAGGCACCCCTCCCCACCAGGCCTGTCTGAGACAAGCTTCCCCTTTATTCTTCCCTCTTCCCCCCCTCCCTCCCCCCTCCCAGTCCTGGGCTTTGCATCCTCCTTCCCTGGCCCGGCACCTTCAGCATCTGGGTTTGATTAAATAAACATGGGCACCGTTGGATCCAGCAAAAATTATTTTCTTCCATTGGCTTTGAAAAGTGTGTGTTTTCGTAGCAGCTCTAATTGAGGGGGACGTGAGCCCGGCCAAAGGAAACAGCACCTGAGGGAGTCTTGCCTTACGCTTCCCCAACGATGGCCCCTTGCATTTGGGGCAGTGGGCTGGGAGGGGAGGCTGGGTCTTTGGCTCTGGGTTCTGCTGACAAGGGAGGGAGGCCTGCCAGCTGCCAGCTGTACCCCTGCGAAGGAGGCGGTTGTGTGCTGCTGCCAGATGCTCAGCGGGAGCAGCATGGAGCAGTCAGCCCTATGGGGTGCAAAGAGGGGCAGCACAGGAAAAGAGGGGGGCCCTTCAAATTATGGGTGTTTAAGGGGAGGGGGTCAGCTTGTTTTCCTGTAATGGCTGCCTCGGTTTTGCTGGTTTTTTTCCAGCTTTTTCTCTCTCTTTATTTGTTGGAAGCAAAATTTTCAGACTGAAGTCTCATAATGCACTGGGAGGTGGAGTTGGGACCGTCCCCGATTCTGCTGAATGATGGCCCGGGTATCCTAGGATGAGGTCTGTTTGTTTGAAGGATTTCATTTCATGGTTGCTGTACAAGCAGGCCTTGAATTGCGACCCCAATTGAGCAAAATAATTTTGTTGCTACGCGAGATAGTTTTAAGCGAGCTTTGCGCCGTTATACAATGATTTCTTGCGAATCCCTGCAGTTGTTAAGTTAGTAACGTGGTTGTTGAGTGAATCTGGCTTCCCTACTGTCAGAAGGTCGCAAAAGGGGATCGATCACGTGACCCCGGGACACTGCAACCGTCATAAATATGAACCAGTTGCCAAGCCTCTGAATTTTGATCACGTGACCCATGGGGATGCTGCAACGGTCACCAGTGTGAAAAACGGTCATAAGTCATTTTTTTTCAGTGCCGCTGTAACTTCCAGTGGTCACTAAACGAACGGTATCTTGCTTTTATTTGGGTGTTGTAAGGCAGGGCTTTTCAACCAGTGGTACAAGTACCACTTGTGGTACATTGGCACCTGGAAGGTGGTATGCAACCATCCTAGAAAAGTGGTAGCCGGGGAGGGGAATGAGCTGAACCGGTGGCAGCACCGCACAAGCCTGAGCGAGAGATGGCTGGAGCTGCAGGGCTGTCAGGGCTCAGCGGAAGCACCAGGATCAGCGCCAAGCTCCAACTGGAGCTCGGCGCTGATCCTGGCACTTCTGCTGAGCCCAGAAGAAGCGTCGATCACCTGGAATGTTGCAGCGTCTCCAGGGTCTTGTGATTTACATTCAGATGCTTGGCAACTGATTCGTATTTATGACGGTCACAGTGTCCCAGGCTCATGTGAAGTGACCAAAACCTGCTGCAACCACCCAGCAGACGGGGGGAATAAAAATCGAACACTCCCCCACCCCACCCCCACTGCCAATCCTCAACAGAAATGCTCCCAACAATGAAAACCTCGGACAGGAGGAAGAGCGCCACCGGGTGGGCAGGCAGGTGTCTTGCTCGGCTGTGCCTTGGGGGGCACTTTTTTCAGTGCCATTGTAACTTCGAACAGTCACTAAGCGAACTGTTGTAAGTCAAGGACTACCTGTACTTTATCACTTTTTTCCTTTTTTGGGGGGGGGGTCATCAAGTTTTTGACACCTTGCTAGGCGACTGGTGGTACTCGGATATTGCCATATCCTAAAAGTGGTACAATGGATGAAAAGGTTGACAAGCCCTGTTGTAAGGTACCAAAGTTTCACTGAAGATGGGCAGCCATATAAATGTTTGATATAAAATATTAACAGCAGTAATGTGTTCAGCTTGTCTTGGCCAAACAGATGGAGTTGCAATGCAGCCAGCTGGGAAATGGGGAGGATGGGTCTCTCAGCCTTACGCAAGTGGTGCTGGACTTACAACATTCGTTTAATGAACGTTTGAAGTGATTTACAACCGTGGTTTTTTTGAGCCACACACCTTCCTTCGCCAGAGGCACAGTGGCTAATTTGGGGAGGGAGAGAAGAACATTGGTGATGCCAATGCAGAGTACTTGTGAAGCACAGGACTGGCACCCCTTAAATTAGCAACTGAAATGTATTAAAACCCCAGGGCGTTTCACAATGGAGTCCTTGGAGGTCTGGCTATATTTTTGCCAAGTTAGAAACAAAAGGATTTTTTGGACCTATTTCCATTTCATAGAAGAACTCACGGATAATTCTGCCTCTTTGTTGCTGGAGTCTCCTTCTCTGTTGCTGCTGCTACTACTAGCTGGTTTTCTTAAGCGTGGCAACTTTTATTTTATTTTATTTACTTTTTTAATTTTTATTTTTGTCTTTACACATAACAGAAATACAAAGTACATTTTTTCTTTTTTTCTTAACAATACTATGTCCTATATATCTTAGATTTAATAATAATAATAATAATAATAATAATAATAATAATAATAATAATAATAATAATAATAATAATAATAATAATAATAATAATAATAATAATAATAGTAAAGTTGGAAGTGACCTTGGAGGTCATCTAGTTCAACCCCCTGCTCAGGCAGGAAACCCTATACCATTTTGGAAAAATGGCTGTCCAGTCTCTTCTTAAAAACTTCCAGTGTTGGAGAATTCACCGCTTCTGGAGGCAGGTTGTTCCACTGGTTAATCGTTCTAACTGTCAGGAAGTTTCTCCTTAGTTCTAGGTTGCTTCTCTCCTTGGTTAGTTTCCACCCGTTGCTTCTTGTACTGCCTTCAGGCGCTTTGGAGAATAGCTTGACTCCCTCTTCTTTGGGGCAGCCCCTGAGATACTGGAACACTGTTATCATGTCCCCCCTCGTCCTTCTCTTCGTTAAACTACGCATACCCAATTCCAGCTGCCTTTCCTTATATGCTTATATGCTTTATTTACATTTATTTACACTACTTCTCATACTTTTTTATTCCTCAATTCTAACCAGTTTTGGGCAACTTTTAAGATGTGTGGACTTCAACTCGCAGAGTGCCTGGCTGGGGAATTCTGGGAGTTGAAGTCCACAAGGTCTTAAAGTGGCCAAGGTAGAGAACCCCTGGTCTAGAGCACAAACAGCCCCCTATTCCTGTTGGGATTATTCTTTCTGATCCGAGTTGCTGTGGTGATGGCAGATCTGGGGTACGGCTGGGGAGGGATATGGCCTCTTTCTTCCTCAAGGCCTGGGAATGAAGAGGTGAAATGGCCCTGGCAATCCCTGAACCCGGTCCACTGCCCCACCTTTTTCAGGCTGGTTTCCCTGCCAACGTTCCCTCGGAATGCCAAGGAGAGCGAAAGGGCCTTTTGTCTGCAAAGCCAGCTCTTTGCAGGCTGGCCTGGAGGCTGTTTTGTGCTGCTGGAATTCAGGAGGGACTCCCGGGGCAGGGAAGCAATGCAAAAGAGCGGGATGCTGGCTTTGGAAGCCTCGGCATGGGAAAAAAGGGGGTCTGGTGCCAAGAAGGGGCCTGGGGTCCGAGACCCAGCTGGGTCTGTGGATCCTGCCAGGACGCATCTGTCCAGCTTTTCGGGCTTTGTAAGAAGAAAAAAGGCACCCAAATGCTTTCAAATGGGACTTTTATCACTACTTGGAATTGTCAGGGAGCTTCAGACCCTGCCCTATCTAAGAGGTATCTAAGGAGAGACCCTCCCAGTGGTGGGATTCAGCCAGTTCGCACCACTTCGGCAGAACCGGCAGCTAATTTTTTGTTGCCCAGGCCCAAAATGGATTTCTGGAAGTGGCATCCACACAGAGAACCGGTTGTTCCCCTATTTCAGTGGTGGCGAACCTATGGCACGCGTGCCAGAGGTGGCACTCAGAGCCCTCTCTGTGGGCACGCGCGCCGTCACCCTAGCCCCGCCTCCCCTTGTGGCCCCCTCCTCACCAGCAGCCCCCCTGGAGGAGAGTCGCCCCCAGACACGGCCCACGCAGAGCAGTGCAGCCGTGGACATGGCAGCCGGGCAGCGGGGACAAGTCTCCACCCTCGCACCCCATCGTGCGCAGTTGATGCTGCGGGGCGCGGGTGAAGGGCGTAGCTGCCATGGCGCTGCTGGGCTACCTGGGCGATCTGCAGTGGGCCGTGGAGGCAGTGAGTAGCCCTGCGGGTGGGCAGGGGGAGGGGTGGGGGTGGAGCAGGGGGAGGGGG
>NW_015393430.1:9315-13525 GCF_001527695.2 Protobothrops mucrosquamatus | reverse complement strand
GGAGCAGGTGGGACGGGGAGGGGCTGGTTTTTGGGCACTCGGTCTCTAAAAGGTTTGCCATCACTGATTTATTTGAATCCCACCACTGCACCTTCCCCCAGACTCAAGTCTACCTTTTTGCCTAGAGAGAGGGTCTCCTGCACGGAGCATCTAAAACAGAGGCAACAATGTTCACCGCCTTGAGCTATTTATAAAAATAAAGGCGGAACATAAATCCATAAATACACACAGTCCTTGACTTACAACATTTCATTTAGTGACTGTTCAGAGATACAGCAGCCCTGAAAAAATAGACTTAGCACGGTTTTTCACCCCTTACGGCCATTGCGGCATCCCCATAGTCAGGTGATCAAACTTCAGATACTTGGCAACTGACTCACACTTACGATGTTTGCTGTATTCCGGGATCACATGACTCCCTTTTGCCTACTTTGTGGCAAGCAAAGTCAATGGGGAAGCCAGGTTCACTTAACGACGGTGTTACTCGCTTAACAATTCCAATCATTCACGTAACAACTGTGGCAAGAAAGGTCGTAAAACGGGGCAAAACTCACTTAACAATCTGTCTCGCTTAGCAACGGAAAATTTCGGCCCAATGGTGACTTGATTTACAATCATTTCTTTAACAACCACGTGAAGTTATACACCGACATGAAAAAAAGTGACTTTTCCTCACATTTAACAATCATCACCACATCTCCAGGGTGACGTGATCTGAATTTGGTGCTTGGCAACTGGCATTTGTTTATGATGGTTGCGGTGTCCCCGGGGTCACACGATCGCTATTTGTGATCTCCCCACTAGTTTCCAACAATCAAGAGTTAAATGGGGGAAACTGGATTCACTCAACAACCCGATAATTCAGTTAACAACTGCAGTGATCCACTTAACAAACTTGAGAAACGAGGTCATAAAATCAGGCTTGAGCCACTCAACAACCATGTTATTTAACCACAGAAATAATAATAATAATAATAATAATAATAATAATAATAATAATAATAATAATAATAATAATAATAATAATAATAATAATAATAAAAAGTTGGAAGGGACCTTGGAGGTCATCGAGTCCAACCCCCTGCTCAGGCAGGAAACCCTATACCATTTCAGACAAATGGCTGTCCAGTCTCTTCTTAAAAACTTCCAGTGTTGGANAAACAAAAGTTCTTGCAAAGTTGGAATTGATTGATTGAACTTTTTAGTCCCACCCAGTCTGCCATTATCACTGCAGCGATGCCCACCCAATTGGCCACGCCCACCCAATGGGCCACACCCACCCGGCACTCGACGATGCATAAGTGGGTTTTGGGTTGCAGTTTGGGCACTCGGTCTCTAAAAGGTTCGCCATCACTGAACTAGACGTACCCAATTCCAGCAACCGTTCCTTATATGTTTTAGCCTCCAGTCCCCTAATCATCTTTATTGCTCTTCTCTGTACTCTTTCTAGAGTCTCAACATCTTTTTTACATTGTGGTGACCAAAACTGGATGCAGTATTCCAAGTGTGGCCTTATCAAGGCCTTGTAAAGTGGTATTAATACTTCACGTGATCTTGATTCTATCCCTCTGTTAATGCAGCCCAGCACCGCGTTGGATTTTTTGGCAGCTGCAGCATACTGCTGGCTCCTATTTAAGTGATTGTCATTGAGGACAGTTGAGGGTCTTTAACGCGGCCCTGAATGAGCGCAGGGGGTTCTTCACACAGCCACTGGATGATCCCAGGGACTGAGGAAGGGTGGGCAGGGTTGGCTTTGAAGTCCAGGCTGAATTTATTGCCTGCTATGTCTCCAGAATGGATCTGAGCAGCTCCTTGAAGATTAAGGAGCTTGACCTTTGCAGGCCTGCTTGTAAAGATTACAGTAATCCAGTTAGGCACCAGCAAAGCACATTTAACTTGCTCACAGGCTTGTCGTCCTGTTTTCCAACCGGATCCACACAGGAGGACACTGAGTCATGGCCAATCAGGGAGATCATGCAACCTAATACACTAAATCAGAAAAGGAAAACGAACCACCGCTAAACCAACCTCACATGTTGTATGAATGCATCCGAGAGGGTTTTCTCTGACCTGGCTGACTGTGCTGTGTGAATGTAACTAGCGGGTGATAAACCCTTTAAATGCTCTGCGGCCCAGATGCAATTAATACATGCCTGTTAGCTACTTAATTGCACTTCACCAAGTAAAAGAAATTAGCGGAACCTGGCAAGACAAGAAGCAACAGATGAAAACCTACCAAGGAGAGAAGCAATCTGGAACTAAGGAGCAATTTCCTGACAGTTAGAACAATTAATCAGTGGAAAAACTAGCCTTCGGAAGTTGTGGGTGCTTCATCGCCGGAGGTTTTTAAAAAGAGACTGGACAGCCATTTGTCTGAAATGGTCTCCTGCCTGAGCAGGGGGTTGGACTAGAAGACCTCCAAAGTCCCTTCCCACTGTGTTTATTATGTTAATTAAGCAGTGGGATGATTTGCCTTCAGAAAGGCTTCATCACTGGAGGTTTTTAAGAAGGTGGGTGGTTAAGAAATATGAAGTATAAATAAGAATTAAAAAAATATCCTCCTGCAGCATGCCTGCAGGCTAGTTGAGTTTCTGCAGCACTTCAAAAACTGATCCAGGTGCCTGTTAGGCTGGGCTGGGCTGCAGAATGCACTTTCCACTCCCATCCCATTTCTGCATCTGGCATCTGTTGAATGTCTTTTAGAACCGAGGTCCCCGTCTTCTGCTGCATGGCAGGGCGTAGAGATCCTAAGGAAGCGTGTGAAGCTTTTGATGCTTACTACTTGGAGGAAATGCAGGCATGAGTAGAGCTTTCTTTGCACAGCAATTGTGCCAGTCTGGTGCCAACATCGCTCAGGTGACTACTGGGTATCTGGGCTGTTTTTCTGTCTGGCTTTGTTGTGCCAGTGGCCCCAAATGCAGAACTTTAATTTGGGATTTTGCAGTAGTCACCCTCAGTTGGAGCATTTATCAGTGGTGGGATTCAAATATATAAACAACTGATTGTGTGGATGCCACTTCCAGAAATCAATTCTGGGCCTGGGCAACACAAAAAAATTAGTTACCGGTTCTGCCGAAGTGGTGCGATTTAGCTGAATCCCACCACTGATTTTACTACTTCCCAGAAATGTATGGACTTTGTCCCGTGCTTGGCTTCGGGGCATGCAGTAGATTTTACCGGCAATCCTAACCCTCTGGATTGGGACCCTAGTCAAAGGAAGGTTCTTTAATCCCTGTCAAAGACACAGCCAGGCTTGTTAAGTGGATCACTGCAGTTTCCCAGGCTTGTTTTTTCTAGCCCACCTGGTGGACCCCAGCCTGCCACCTGCGTAGGATCTGGCTGTAGCAACCAAACATAATATTTTATATTTATAAATAATATTTATATTCAGTTTTTATGTTTTTAACGTTTTATTTGTATGGCGCTCAAAGTCCCTCTAGAACAGTGGTTCTCAACCTGTGGGTCGGGACCCCATTTGGGGTCGATCGACCATTTCACGGGGGTCGCCAAGCAAGGCTGTCCGCCATTTTTTTTTTGTCCGCCATTTTTTTCCCCTTTTCCGGCGGGTGCCTTACCTCCCTTGGGCTGGGCCAGCTGGTGGTCGGCCTGCTCCGTCTCTGCCGCTTGCCAGCTATGCCTCGCCCGGCGCAGGGGGCGGAACCACGCATGCGCAGCGCTCCCGGGCAGGGAAAGTCCTCGACTTACGACCGGTTTAGTCCTTGACTTACGACCGGTTTAGTCCTCGACTTACGACCGGTTTAGTCCTCGACTTACGACCGGTTGGGGTTGCGGCATTAAAAAGGTTGAGAACCACTGCTCTAGAAGAGGTGGGTGGGTGGGTGCATGGATGGATGGACGGATGGACGGAGGGAGGGAGGGAGAGAGAGAGAGAGAGAGAGAGCTGCAGAGGCTCGACAGAAGGAAGACCTGCAGGGCTTTGCCTGGCGGCGGCGGCGGATACAAAAACCGCCTGACTGGAAAGCGTCGCCCCCTCCCCAGGTGGGGAGAAGAGGGGGGGGCTTGCGACTCGCTCCCGGCGCGCGGAAGGGCCGGAGAAGTTTCGCTGCCCTCTGGAGGGGGAGGGGAAAGGGGGAGGGCGCCCTCCTGCCCCCGCCCGCAGAGACGCCCCCGGCTCCTCCCCGGCAGCCCAGGAGGGGTTCGGCGGAGGGAAGGGGGCAGCGCCGACTCGCAGCACTTGGCGACGCCGGAC
>NW_015393430.1:0-2699 GCF_001527695.2 Protobothrops mucrosquamatus | reverse complement strand
GGGAGGAGGAGGAGGAGGAGGAGGAGGAGGAGGAGGAGGACGACTGTGGGGTCCTTGTTGCTCTCTGAGCTTGGTGGTTTTCTTACAGACGTTTCATGATCCAACTAGGTAACATCAGTAGTGGAAAGGAGGAGGTTGAAAAGAGGAAGAAAAGGAGGAAGAGAAAGGAGAAGGAAAGGGAGGAGAGGAGGAGGAGGATCTCTGGGCTTGGTAGTTTTCTTGCAGACATTTCATGACCCAGCTAAGTAACATCCTCAGTGCTAGCAACCTAGTTAGGCAATGAAATGCCTTCAAGAAAAAACAACCAAGCGCAGAAAATATCAAGAACCCCAATGACTTGGGCATACATAGAAGAACCCGTAACAAAAATGATGGAGCACCCAGGACTCCAGGAGACAGCTGTTCCGCTGCCAAATAGCTCTCAAAGTTAGGAAATTCCTCTTTCTGAGTCTGGATCTCCTGCAAGAAGTCTCCCATCTGTTGGTCCTTGTCCTGCCTTCAAGAGCTATGGAGCATCCATCTGCATCCCCTTCCCCATGACAGCCCTTTGTGTGTGGGGAGGCAGCTCTCGTGCCTCCCCTTAGCCTTCTCAACGGAAAACTCAACGTGCCCAGTTGCTTTAATTGCTCTTCGTAGGCTTTATCCTCCAAGCACCTCATCATTTTTATTGGTCTGCTCTGACAGTTCTTCCACCACTCCTTTCTTTCCCTCTTCATATTCGCAGAGCACACTGAGAAATATGTGACAGTGAGGAACAAACTTAATTGCATATTTGTTGAGTTAGAGAAATCATGGGAATGGCAGAATGTTCTTCACAGGACTTCATCTCCAAACTGATCGCCATCTTTGTCCGCTCTCCTGCTTACGGTTTGAAAAAGGGAAGCACCCGCCATGACACCGTGTTGCTGGAGAAAGTAGCTAGGGGTGACATGATGGCAGCGTTCCAATGTCTGAGACGATCACAATATCACAAAGAGGACGGGGTCCATCTATTCTCCAAAGCACCTGATGGCTGCACAAACAGCAATGGATGAAAACTGATCAAGGAGAGAAGCAACCTGGAACTAAGGAGAAATTTCCTGACAGTGAGAACAATTAACCAGCGGAACGACTTGCCTCCAGAAGGTGTGAATGTTCCATCACTGCAGGCTTTCAAGAAGAGACTGGACAGCCATTTTTCCAGAATGGTATAGGGTTTCCTGCTTGAGCAAGGGGTTCAGTCAATCAGAATAGAGCTGGAAGGGACCTTGGAGGTGTTCTAGTCCAACCCCCTTGGACTAAAGACCTAGTCCAAGGGTTGGACTAGAACACCTCCAAGGGGTTTTCCAGTTCTGGTATTCTGCTAACCAGTGGAACGGCTTGCCTCCAGAAGTTGTGGGTGCTCCATCCCTGGAGGTGTTCAAGAAGAGACCGGACAGCCATTTGTCTGAAATGGTACAGGGTCTCCTGCCTGAGCAGGGGGTTGGACTAGAAGACCTCCAAGGTCCCTTCCAACTCTGTTATTCTGTTATTACTGTGTTGTTATTCTGTTGTTCTGTGATTCTGCTCCCCTATGGAGCTTTCTGCCCTAGGAGGGGAAGTGTGTAGGCACATGTTTCTTGGCCACAAAGGTGTCACTCTGCCAGCCAGCCTCCCTCCCCACTGGTCAACCCACTGCCTCTTGTCAGTTGAGGAAATGGAAAGGGCAGAGAGCAATTGTGTAATTCTGGCCACATGTGTTGCTTGTGGCTTCTGTTGCAATGTCCTACTTGTGCACTTTCTAGGCAGGTGGCCACAGCTCAGTTTCACACACACACACACACATGCGCACCCACGCACACTCGTTGAGCATTTTAGGGATGGAAACGGTCCTAGCTAGCAGACCGGATTTATCACTTGGCTGCCCACCGAAGAAAAATGGTGCTCTCCAAAAAGAATATAATGGGGAAAAAATTCTGAGAATGTGCAAGGCCTGCCAGTAAGTGGCTCCCCACCATCCCTGGATGCTTCTGGGGCATAAGGGCCACCCCTCCTGGCCCCCCAACAAGCTATCCATTCAAGGCTCTCTCTCTCTCTCTCTCTGGCAGGTAGCCAGAGGACTGTGGGGGGCTGAAGGGTGGACCACCCTTCCCCTTTCTGTGTAAAGCTTACCCAGGCCTTGGGGCTGCTGCTGCAATTACTATAGTTTGCAATTAAAAGGCCTATAAAAGTGCCATGGGAACTGCCCGGGGGGCTGAAGGCAGACTCTTTGTTAGGCTTGGCAGAGCAAAATTTATGGAGCCATCCGGGCGGGTGGCAGCTTCTGTCCAGCTCAAGTTTGCAGCGGTGGGAAAAAGGCAGCCAGGATGGCTCTTCATGTGGCCTTTTGGGGAGGGGAGATCTTAAATCTATCCCCCCCCTACCCCCTTCGGCTTGGCACTTCTCATTCACAGAAAGATCTGCCGGTTGGATTTTTCCAGGAAATGTCATGCTTTATCAGTGTCACTTAATCCATCCTGGGTGGTTAAAGCTTCTCTTTCTCAGCCTCGGCCACTTTTAAGACGGGCGGACTTCAACTCCCAGAATTCCCCAGCCAAGCATAATTTAGATGTGGATTTCAGCTCCCAGCATGCTGGCTGGGAATCCTGGGAGTTGAAGTCTGCCCTTCTTAAAGTCGCTGAGACAGAAACACGGGGCTGTTGCATTGTTAGAACACAGAACATAGACTAAGAGAGTTGGGA
>NW_015393429.1:9869-14495 GCF_001527695.2 Protobothrops mucrosquamatus | reverse complement strand
ACAGAGCATTCAGATTAAAATAAGAGAAAGAGGAAAAAAGAAGTTCAATATTGTTTACTATTATTTGCATAGCCAAGTAGAGGAAGTGGATCAGTCCTTGCAAAAGCAAATTGCACATCTTTAAAAGATGCATGAAGTTGCAGTGATGGAAAACTTTAATTACCCTGACATCTAGTGGAGAACAACCACTGTGAAGCAATGTCTTTCCAGGAAATTCCAGACTTATCTTGCTGACAGTTTTCTCCTTCACAGGCACCAGAGATCTGTTATTTTATGCTTGACTTAATACTAATCAATAAAGAACACTTAGTTGAGGAAGCAGGAGAAACAACAGGATAACTCTGTGTGATATAATGGAAAATTAAAACTGAATTCTACTTTAGAATAAACTGTAGATTTTAATAAAATCAGAGTCATGCTAAGTAAGTCCCATGATAGAAAAAAAAATTATGGGAAAATGAGCTCAAAATGAACTATCAAAGATTGCAAAAATTTCAGTCAGAAGAAAAAAATGAAGGACAGCAGAAATGGCTATTAATTCTACCCAAATCTTAGGGAGAATCTGAAAACAAAAAATATACAGGGCCAGGTCACAAAAGAAGTACAGACAGGTAGGTTCACAAAACTGTGGAGATAATATTAGGAAAGCAAAATCTCAGAATCCACCGAGGTTAGTGAAGAATCTTAAGAATAAAATCATCTTTAAGATTCAAAATAAAAGGGAAAGTAGTAGTATACCAGCTGTTCAATAAAGAGGATAACATTCTAATATAAAGGAAGAAGAAAGGTACTCAACAACAACTAAATTTCAGCAACAACAAAAATGTGTCTCACTGAAAAATTAGAGAAAGCAGGATGAAGGGGCAAAGTTTAAGCATGAGAAAAATGATCAGGGAACAACTCTCTACTTTGAATTAGTTTAAATTTCCAAAATTTGTAACAAAAAAAAAGCTGACATAGAGCTATTGTAGAAGAAGACTGATTTTTTTTTGTTAATCAATTTAGCAGCCCTCAAAAAAGAACAAATGAAAAAAATATGTATCTTTTTCTACATGACTAACCATGGGATTAAATTGGATTTTCTTTGCCTATAAATATCAATGTTGTGTGATAAATTTCAATCAAATTGATATTTGTTTTTGAGCATAAAGGACACATTTGACATATTAAATAACTAGAATCTAACCCTGATCTGGTCTGGTTAACTACAACTATTTCCTCCAAGATACTGAGAAAACCTTCCATCAACCTGCTACTTGGGTCTGAAGGCACTGAGGATTAAAACTAAAGCTCTAAATGTATAGCTGAAATATTTACAGATTTTTATATCCAAATTATTCAGTAACTTCCCTTATCTTTATAGCTAAATCTCATTTCACAGGCTTTGTCTAAGTGGAAAACTTAAACGTTATAAATTGTTATTAGAAGCACAATAAGTTTGTTTAAATATATATGGTTGTACATCTAAAAAATGATGGAAGCCCATGATATAATATTCCATGTAATTAGGATTGTCAATAGACTGCAAGCTATATAAAATGGTGCTAAACAAATAAACTAAATAATTCTTCTAGATCAGGAAAAAATAAAGCCAATCTGACATTTTTCAAAATCAAGGGATTCCTCTTCCCTATCCAAACAAACACTTTTGATTATTAGGATTATTAGGAATTTGTCACAGTAAAATGTATATTTTTACATTAATCAATTATTTTCATAAAATAATTCTGTGTCTTTAAACATACAGAACATTTTCTTCTATGGAATTTTTATTAAGCTAAGAAATGGGCCTGGAATGCTGATGTACAATTGAGTATCACTTGCAGAGAGACAATACCCTACCTTGAAAAAACAGATTACTTCTTCTAATACTTTAATCATATAGATGTTAAAAAAAACACTGAGAGGACTGGCCACCAAGCTGAACTCTTTTCCCTCATGATGACCAAGTGAAATTATTCCTGAAGAAGGAGCAAAACCATTGTAATCCCCAACCTAGCACATCATCCAAAATATCAAATATTATTCTAGTTAACCCATTCTTTTGCTACTGCCATATTTCTTTTATATAAAAAACCTGCAATTCTAGGATATATCTTTTTATAAATGTACTATATTGCATCATTATTTTGTTTAGCCAGTTCATTTTAATCTATACATCCTGAGAAAATATACTACCCGAGCCTTTGTAAGTAGACAATTACTGTCATAGGCATAGTGTATTCATGGAGGAACAATGACATTAAGAAAAAATACAGGAAAGACGTGATCACAGGTTAGGGTTAATGACAGTTACTGACTAAATCAAAATTAGCTGAGTCAACATGCTAAACTATATAATATGGCTTAAAAACTACAATGACAGGGTCAAACAATGCATTACACTAAAACCAAAGATTTTTTTTTCATACACTTCAGCCTTGCCATTTATACCAGGTACTACTTACAAGAATTTTTTTTAATAACATAAACTTATATTGTACAAAAATCATGTAATAGAAAGATCTATTTGGATTTTTATGGTTGCATTGTCTAGACTTTTACCTTATAATCTCATTTTAAATGGCATCCTCCCCCAGCTTTCTGGTTTGCTCACTTTATCTATGAAAATAATTTTGAAGAAAAGCCCAAGAATTAACTGGGGAGACTACTGCACTAAACAGAAGGCAAGTACTATAAATTGGGATATAGTAAAGTGCTAGGTTTGAATGAGACCATGTTTAAGTCCCACCTCATTTACAAAGCTCACTGATTTTGAACCAGTTACTATTTCTCAGCCCAACCAATCAAATGGATCTGTTCTTATGACTATAAAATGTGCCATTTTGAATTCCTCAGAATAAAAAACAGGTATGCATGTATGATATAAATAAATATAGCATCATCATGTTATGACTTAACTCCTTTAAGTGACACGAACCTACGCTGCCAACCACAAATAAAGGTGGTTGGTTGCCACTACTGGAAATGCATTTGTGTGGGAAATTAGTTTTCCCCTCTGTTCATGAAATCATTCTGGCTATTTGCAGGTTACAAATAATTGCATTCCTATAGTATTTTTACTGACTAACACAGTGGTTCTCAACCTGTGGGTCGGGACCCCATTTGGGGTCGATCGACCATTTCATGGGGGTCGCCAAGCAAGGCTGTCCGCCATTTTTTTGTCCGCCATTTTTTTTTGTCCGCCATTTTTTCCCCCTTTTCCGGCAGGTGCCTTACCTCCCTTGGGCTGGGCCAGCTGGTGGTCGGCCTGCTCTGTCTCTGCCGCTTGCCAGCTACGCCTCAGCCAGCCCAGGGGGCGGAACCACGCATGCGCGGTGCTCCCGGGCAGGGAAAGTCCTCGACTTACGACCGGTTGGGTAGTCCTTGACTTACGACCGGTTTAGTCCTCGACTTACGACCGGTTGGGGTCGCGGCATTAAAAAGGTTGAGACTAACTGGACTAACATATAATGCCCCCAACACAAACACTAATAGATTTTGTAAGATAAGTAGCGAAAAGTAATCATAAGTTTAAAAAGATAAATTTTACAATAAAGTAAAAGACATTCCCAGCTTCAGATACCATGTTCAATGTTCAAAAGCAAGATATTGGGAAGGAGTGAGGGAAAGATAGAGGCAATCTACAGTCCACATTATAGAGAATGTGCTTTTGCATAGCAGACACATTTCTAATTTTTTTTTGAAAGATTTGGAACGCCCAAATCTCATAAGCTATCTGAATCTAAGTAACCTAAATTATACTGGCTATATTCTACGAAGATACAGACACAGTATTATACTAAAAAAAAATGCAAACATTTTCATGTTGAAATGAGAATTAGATTTTAGTGAAGTCAAAATATTAGCTAATTATTTATGTTGTTCTGGGAAGCAATCTGAGCAATACTCAAGCTAGGAGTAAAATGTTCCAGGCAATTGGCTGCTTGTTACTAGCATCTTGTTTACTTAAATTCATAATCCTATGTGTACTTTACTGTATTTAATCAATAGTTGTTCTCATGCAAGTATAAAGTATGGCATTTTACAATATATGCTGACATCTTTTTAACTACTAAAGCATAAACATGATAATTCAATTCAAACTTGAATTGCCAATTCAAAGTCCTGGTTTTAAAAAAAAATCTCCTAATTTTGAAGCATTCTTAGCTCTAGTTTTAGGCTACAGTGTTATCTGTGGTTAAGAATATATGTTTATTCTTAAACATAAAATCGAAAGTTTTCTGTTAATTACACAAGCATGCTGTTGTATATTTAATTCCAACCAAACTCAGCAAAATAATTTTTTGTGTCTTCTATTTATATTCTATACCTAACCTTGAGTTTATTTATTTATTTATTTATTTAATTTAATTTATATGCCGCCCTTCTCCCGGCGGGACTCAGGGCGGCGCACAACATATTTAAAACAAAACATAAATACATTCCCCCCCCCCGATAAAACCGAATTAGATCAAATTTTAAAGTTGTGTCTCTGTCAAATTACTAAAAAATAAACCCCATGTAAAATCCTCCCTAGGTCAGGTCCGCTTGCTGGAAAAGCCATGTCTTGAGGGCGCGACGGAAAGCAAGGAGATCCGGAATCATCCGGATCTCGGGGGGTAGTTCGTTCCAGAGGGTAGGGGC
>NW_015393429.1:0-7897 GCF_001527695.2 Protobothrops mucrosquamatus | reverse complement strand
TCTGAGGCACAGTGGTCTCCCTTGGACAAAGGTCCTCCCTTATTATGGCCGCTACCCCCCCGCCCCTACCCCGGGTCCTTGGCCAATGGAATGCCTGAAAACCCGGCGGGCAGATGTCAACTAGTGGAACTCCACCTTCTACGCCCAGCCAGGTCTCAGTAATACCTGCCAGGTCCGCGCCCCCCTCCAGAATAAGATCCTGTATGAGGGGGGCCTTATTTACCATGGATGAGTTCAGTCATTCAGTCATTTAGTAAGATACAGGGGCAGAGTGTCTATGGAGATTCTCAGTCATCCAAATCATGGTTGCCCCAAAGGTCCTTTTTCAAAAGGCAACTGACTTTCATTGTTTTTTTCTTGAAGACTTCTCATCCAAGAAGCATCCTCAGTTCTGACAGAAAGCTGGGGAATGGAAGGATTTACATTCCTTGCAGTCATCTGATTGTTAGCACTTTTAAGGTAGGTCATTATCTCTCTGAGAGTTGATGAGGCCCCTTGGAGGTTTATCTGTTCCCTCAGGATCACCTGAATCAGAATACAAATAGTTGTGGAACCTTCTGGAAACTGCTGAAAGGACTGTGTTTATAAACAGGAGATGGGTGATACAATTTCTTTTAAAAAATATTGAGCAGTCAAGGATCATGGTGTTTAAGGAAGTGATACAACGTCATCACACTGTACATGTGGGAAGATGCGGTACTTGAAAAAATGGTTCATTTTTTCATTTTTAAAGTTCCTTTTTCAATATATTAAGCCAATCATCTGCACATACTTTTTGAGTTTTTTGGTCATTGAAAAAATCAGTGAGAAATCTTACCTCTTTTATTTATAGATTACCTGCCAGGACAGAACAATTTCAGGAGGCTCTGAGACAGGCATGTCAAACTCATGACGTCACGTGATGTCGCACGGCATATCGGGACTTTTTCCCCATTGCTGGCAATGGGGTGGGCGCGGTTTCGGCGTGACGCATCCGGCCCGCAGGCCGGCAGTTTGACATGCCTGCTCTAAGAAGTACAAAACAAAAGACTTAAGAGAATCACATGTAGACTTCAGGCGGCTGAAAAGATATTTTGCCGTTCAGTTCATTCTGTGTTTCTCCCATACTGCCAATATTTTGTGATTCATTCCTGGCATTACAGTATCTACTCTGGGGCCAGATGCACACTTCTATATCCAAAATGATTTGGCTGTTACAAGGACAGAAGTTGATATCCCTCACCTTCAGATCATGTCTCATCTGCCTCTAAAAAAATCCAGAATATTTGACCACCTGTGTCTATTGGGCCTTCAACAACTCAGCCAGATCTATGTGGTTATGAGATAAACTCCTGAGCTGCTTCAGCCCTATTTCCAAGAGTAGGTGGATTGAAATTTCCCAGAATGATCAGACTACAAAACTCCAGAGCAATCCAATAGCAGTATAAAGCAATCACACCTATATCCCAATGGGCATTACTTTGAGAGCAGGACCTCCCAGATCTCAGTGGTACACACAAGGTTTGCCTCTCATCCATGAGTTGTGCATGAAGGAGGACTTCTTATAGGCAACTGTCAACCCTCCCAGGTAAACTATACAGGAAAGATGACTAGATGAACTAATTGTATTTTACTGTAAGTACAATAAACATTAACAAAATTTCACAAGTATGAAAGTATAAATGTGCCACCACCATTTTTAACTGCTAGATCAGTTAGGGCAAGTCCTTCCTAAGTTCTTTCTCTGACTGTTAGGCCACTGGGGGCTCCTGCTTCTCTTGCAGATAGTTTCCTAGACAGCATCTCTTTCCGTCATTCCCCAAATTCATCCACACATTCCATTACACCAACAAACAACAACCGGAAACCTGGTCCACTGAGACTCTAGTGACCTAGTACCAGAATGAGCATAAAGGAACTTGCTGTAAGATACCAAACCATCTTTCCCCAAAAGCAACTGGACTTCTCTTGTTATCATCTCTCTCTCTGCTTGTCATTATCAGACTATTTTTTTTACCACTCCTCAGACCCTTATCAATCTCTAAAGACCCACTTTTAGATATTGCTTGAATTCACATGAACATTTATGCACAATGCAAGGCATTGGCGAGTAGCATTTGTAACAAGCAGTAACCCGTTAATAAAATTTTATTACTTTGCAACTATGTCTCGCATTTATGAGAATTATGAATCCAAGTGCTGGAGGTGTGGACAACAAGATGCAACCTTTTTTCATATGTGGTGGACATGCAAGGTTATTAAGGCCTTTTGGATAAAATTGTGGTGGAATTTACAGCAAATTTTTAAAAGAAGAATTACTTTTTTGCCTCAGTTGTTTCTCCTAGGTATCATACAAAATTTGGATGTAAAAGAAACGAACTTGATGTTGTATTGCTTAACTGCTGCCCGTTTGTTGATAGCTCAAAATTGGAAGAGTAAAGTTCTACCTACAATGGAGGACTGGAGATTGAAGGTTTCGTATTTTGCTGAAATGGCAAAGATTTCGGCTTATTTGAAGAATCATTCAAACGAACAATTTTTATTAATATGGAGAAGATGGATTGTTTATATTCAAAAAAAGCATAGAATGGTGGAATATAATTTAGCTTTTTAGTTAACTTGTTCCCTTTTTTTATATATATTTCACCTACTTATGTAGAATAATATTTTGTGGAGTTAGGGATATTAATAGTAGTTTACTTTTATTTGAATAGTATCCTGGGATTAGGTTTGGGAAGTCCGGGGGTGGGGGGTGGGGGGTGGGGTTTTCTTTATAGCATTGTGATATAC
Source organism: Protobothrops mucrosquamatus (assembly GCF_001527695.2). Taxonomy (NCBI): domain Eukaryota; kingdom Metazoa; phylum Chordata; class Lepidosauria; order Squamata; family Viperidae; genus Protobothrops; species Protobothrops mucrosquamatus. The sequence goes on along the minus strand of NW_015393429.1, from coordinate 5,128 downwards.
CTGTGATGTTTTTTTTATGATGAAAATAATAAAAATTTATATTTGAAAATAAAATTTTATTACTTTCAAATATTGTTATCACAAGAAAAGAATCTGCTGAGTGAAAGTACGGTTTGTCTCATTGCTGTGCACGTCTGAAAGAGCTGATTCTGCTTCAGCAGAAATAGTAGCTCAGACATGAATGAAACAAAAAACAAAGAAGTTCTCTCTCATTAGTTTTGTAAACATTCAAACATATGTACGTTTAAGATAAAAGACTGCGTTGATCAATTCCCTGGAATAATACAGTAATACTGATCTTTGACACAGCTTTTTCACAGTTGTGCATAAAGCACTGCAACCTTCTTGCCTTCCATGCATAATTCATTAACTACTGCCTCACAAAAACAAACACCTTTAAACATAGTTAATTCACTGAGACAATCAATCTCTGTTTTGCAACAAACATGCAGAATTGTTTTATTGCTAATTAGCAAATATCAACGCTTTAAATAAACACAATATAATTTAGTCAGGTAGTTACGAGGCCAATAATGTCGTTCAGGAACCTTAATCCTGGGTATCCATATTGAGATCGGGTGTTCCATCCTCTACACCAAACCGATCTTTCTCAGATAGAATAGGGAGTTATGTATTTGGAACCAATCATCATAAAACAGTTACTGAACAACCACTTCTGGACAGAAAAAACAGAATTAATCCTTGAGGGATGCTAATTTTGAAATTAGCATTTAAACATAACTATATAACTGAGCAAAGCCAATTAAACTATGACAATAAACATGTACCAAGAATGCAATTACACCTTAGAAAGGGTAAAACTAAGATCAGAGGAATGCAATTGTTATGATAGAACTACAAGCACTGCTAAAGTTATGCTTTCTAAAGTGCTGTCTGAAATAACTATCCAAAAATAAAAAAGGAGGAAACTTAAGAACAAGGTTTATCTAAGAAAAATTAACACTCTTTTTACTCTGTGGAATTAGTTACTGATGTCCCCTTATGAAAGAGAGAGAAAGAACTAAAAGTATTATCAAACTGAGGCATTCAATCAAATAAAACATTGCCATCTCCCTTCCCATACAAGTATTTGCAAGGATACTTAGTTTAGTCCGAGGAGGCATGATGGTTAAAGACACTGAGCTTGTCAGCTGGAGAGTTGACAGACTGGGTTCGAGACCCGAGCTCCATGCAACGGGGTGAGCTCTTGTTACTTGCCCCAGCTCCTGCTCACCTAACAGGTCTTATTTTCAGGGGGTGTCTTATTTTTCCCCTGACACCTGTCTCGCCTCATGGTGGCGGCACCAACAGCCCCATCCATTAGGAGCCCGGTGCCGCTGCCATGAAGCGAGGCAGGTGGAGAGCTGCCCTGACCCACACGCCTTGCACCCACTTACCGCATGACTGTCACAGCCAGGCCTCCCATGCCCTAACACCTGTCACAGCGCTGTCTCGCTTCTTCTGTGGCCGCTTGCGGCAAGATGCCATGTGGCGCATCACGCTGGTGCCACTGCTGCCACGAGCAACACCAGAATCCCCCCAGGATGGCCTTGCCAGTGCCAGCTGCACGCTATTTAACTCTAAGTGCCTAGACTGGAGCCTCGGCAGATTTAAAGGAGATTGCCTCGCGTTTGCAGCTCTGAGGGGGAAGCAGCGGCAGTGGAGTGCTCCTTTCGTCATCTAGCCTGCCCCATTGCAGCTGCCATTCCCACCTGGAGCCTCCACCTCCTTACCAGCCTGAGGTTCCGGTTTTGGTGCTTAGGTTTAAGTAGTGTGCAGCTGGCGCTGGTGGGGCTGTCCTGGGGCGATTCTGCTGTTGCTCCTGCTGCTCCTGCTGGGCCGGCCTGGGCTGTGCCCTGACGCTGTCTCCCAAGCTCCACCTTCGCCTGCTACCCAGGATTTTTCATGCGTGTCAGCTGGCTTGGGAAGCAGCGGTGGCAGAGCGCTCCATCCTGGGGGGAGGATTCTGCTGTTGCTGCAGGGTGTGGGCGTGGCCGGCACAAGCACGCCGGCTGGCTTGGGAGGCAGCTGTGGGGCATGGCCCAGGCCGGCCCAGCAGCAGTAGCAAAGATTTTGTTGATAAATATTTTTGCATTTTATTGTCCTTTAAAAAAAATTATGAGATAACAAAATAAAATTACTAATGGATCACTGTGAAAGCACTAGGTTTAGAAAGTTGTTTTAAAGCAATGTTTCCTTATGGGGTGGCATTGTCCCAAACAGACCCAGTGTACAAACTGGACTCATGACTCCTATTTAAAGAGCAGTGGCAGCTGTGGCCAGGAGGGCCTTTGCAAAACTGTGTTGAATGGTTGCACCCATTCCTGGTCCAGGAATGTGACCCCTGGACCATTCTGTGAGCTGCACTGGCAGCTAGTATGCTTCCAGGTTCAATTCAAGATCCCAGAAGTGACCTATAAAATATTACATGGCACGGGACCAGGTAATCTGAGGGACTGCCTTTCCCCAGTTACATCTTCCATCACATCAGGTGTAGCAGGGAAGCCATATTAAAGATCCTACCCTCCAAAGAATGTCATCTGGATGGATCCAGGAAGATAACTTTTTCTGGTGTGTACCCTTTAAAGTATCATTACCCCCCAAATTTTGACCCCGATGGCCTTTAGGAAGGCCCTGAAGACCATTGTGCTCTCCTCTAGAAGCAGACTTTTTATTATGAACATTTTATTATGAAAATGTTGAATGTGATGTAGTGAAGGGCTTTGCTGCTGATTACGGTTAGTTTTGTTATAATATGGTTTATTAATGGATTTTACTGTGAATCGCCTAGATTCACTCAGGTGAGATGGGTATACAAATCAAATCAATAAATAATGGTTCTTTTATGCTACTATTTTAACACAGTACTATAATGTTTCCTCAAACATATGTATATATTCACTTACCTCATTCTGCTAAAACTATTTCTTATATTTTCTATTTGTCTCTCAAATTACTCTTAATACTGGGAAGCAGGGAGGGAGAGTGGTGACACAAGAACTAAGACTGTGATTTCTGTCAACTACTAAGCTATGTATACCAGTCTCACAACAATGTAACTCTTCTCAGACAGAGTAGAACTTGTTTTACAACATTTTTTCCTACCCTCTCTCCTTGACCTTATTTTTTACTTGCATTCCTGGTCAGCTGCAAAGGTATACATGCAGTCACCAGACTTCTTTAAAAAATATAACTTGGAACAGCAGCAATACTTCACTTCTGTAACGGCAATACTCACAATTTATATATAAAATATGTAGAACATCATTTTTTGTTAAGTGTTCTACAATGTACTAAACTGTAGCACTTCACTCTGGTCTAACACAGCAGACATTATCTTGTATTCAATGACAAGTGCCATATTATATAACAATTTTTAGAGTGTCAACATCACAGGGATTGGATGGTATAAGATAAGATAAGATCACCTTTATTGTCATTTTTATACTGTGAGCACAATGGCACACATCAAAAATGAGATTTAGTTGCCCGCTCTCAAAGTGAAACACGTACATGACACACACCTAAACATACTATGAACAACATATGTATAGACCCACATCTCTACATATACGTAGCAAATAAATATTAAATATTGTCCATCTTGAATATATAACAGAAGAAGGATATCACATCAACATCAAAAAAAATTCTACGACAAACGTCCTATCCCACCAATAAACGGTCAACTAACATAATATATGAAAAAGATTGTCATTCAACACCATCAGGTATCATGCATCAAAAGCCTAATTACAAAGGAATGTTTAAGTGTTTCCCTGAACGCCAAGAGTAAAGGGACCAAGCAAATTTTTGGGGATAGCAAAATGTTGAGGCAGTAACATCCTCTGGCTTAAGCATGCCTTAGTACTTGTTTGCTGGGTTGGAATTTTGAGGAAGTCCCTTGCAGGTGACCAGATAAGATGAATATATTCATCCTGGACAAGTCAGTCCTAATGTAGCCTCGCACCATGCCAAGTCCCAAAGCTGCTTTTTCATTTCATTTTTCAAGTAAAGCTTTATGTGTGAAAACCAGAAATCTGTACCCAGAAACCTATTAATAACAGCAACCCTTAAAACATGCATTATTCTACAGTAGAGGGTGTTGTCTGCTAGCTACTCGGTACCGATTGTAGTTTGTAAAACACACTGTACGTCAACCAAGCTGTAATATAGACATAACCATTGTTGCCAACACCTCCAGATTCAGATAGAACAGCGGTTCTCAAACTATGGGTCGCGACACCATTTGGAGTCGATCAACCATTTCATGGGGGTCGCCAAGCAAGGCTGTCTGCCATTTTTTTTCCCCTTTTCCGGCGGGTGCCTTACCTCCCTTGTGCTGGGCCAGCTGGTGGTTGGCCTGCTCCGTCTCTGCCACTTGCCAGCTATGCCTCGGCCGGCGCAGGGGGCAGAACCACGCATGCGCGGTGCTCCCGGGCAGGGAAAGTCCTCGACTTACGACCGGTTGGGTAGTCCTCGACTTACGACCAGTTTAGTCGACTTACGACCGGTTGGGTAGTCCTCGACTTACGACCAGTTTAGTCCTCGACTTACAACCAGTTTAGTCCTCGACTTACGACCGGTTTAGTCCTCGACTTACGACCGGTTGGGGGTCGCGGCATTAAAAAAGTTGAGAACCACTGAGATAGAACTATATCTATACACCAACCAAAGTTAAGCGTTTCTTGCACCTACCACTCCCATTTATGGCCTCCACTTGCTAGTCATAAAGAAATCACAATTCCAGGAGGCTCCAATGTCACAGGCCTGCTCTTTTGGGGAGCCTGACACCACCTAGAGCTAATACCAGAACCAATATGAACAGCAACTTTGTTTTCCTTAGATTTAATCTGCGTTCAGCTTTGTTTTCTACTAACACCAAAATTAAAAAATCAGGCATGGCTATGCCTTTGCAAAGTTAGAGATTTCATTATAGCTACTACCAAAAACCTAGAAGCAAGACTCCAGAAGGCTCAAATTTGTTTGAAAGACAAGATAGCCTGAATTGCTTGTTGATAATTGTTTTATGCAGGTATGTCTCAGTGAAATTATTTGCAGAAATAACATTTGTCATGTAAATTCAATAGAGTTTAGAAGTCACAATGGTACTTAGAAGCTTCTTCCT
>NW_015393428.1:17049-25134 GCF_001527695.2 Protobothrops mucrosquamatus | reverse complement strand
TTAGCCCAGCTGGATATATCCTGCTATTATCGTTATCGTTTATGTAAATGTATGGGTTGCCCAACGTCTGCTGGGAAGTGTCAAGTGGGCCCCTGAGCATGCACAGAGTTCCTTTGCCCGAGGAACCTCAACAAGCCGCCTCTGGGTCCAACCCACCCAGATGACTTCCCCACCGGCGCGATGGGGATTGTAGTCCCGCCTTCCCCTTCGCTGTCCCCGAGGCGGTCGGCGCTGGAAGAGACTTACCGGCACTTTACAAAGGGGGGCGAATTCGGTTAACAGCTCCTACTCGCCGCCTTCCTTATGGGCTTCTTCCTCAGTCTGCCCTGCTCGTGCCCAGGGGTAGCCTGGGAAATGGAGTCTCCGTCCCCGCCGGCGACGGCCTCCCCCTGCCTGTAAAGGACCACGATCCCCAGGAGCCTTTGCGCTATCACGCCGCGCCCTCTCCCGCGTCGCCGGGCAGGAACCATAGACAGGGAAAGGACAGAAGAGGGAGGCGGAGCCATTTCCGGTCGGCTTCGCCGGACACGAACCATAGACAAGGAAGGGGGGGAAAGAGAAAGAGGAGGAGCCATTTCCGGTCGGCTTCGCCGGACACGAACCATAGACAAAGGGGAAAAAAGAGAAAGAGGGGTCATTTTCGGTCGGCTTCGCCGGAGAGGAACCATGGACAAGGAAGGAAAGAAGAGGGAGGCGGAGCCATTTCCGGTCGGCTTCTTTCTATGGTCATGGAAGCCTCTGTAGAAGACCGGAAGCGGAGGCGGATTCAAGGGGGGGGAACCATCATGGCGGTCGTCGGGTGCTAAAAGGGGAAAGGCTGGCCGTCGTTGGGGCGGGGAGGTCGTGCTGGTGAATCGCTTTCCCTCGCTTGGGTGGCGCGCGAGAGCTTTCGCAAGTCTCCAGTCGGTCCCCGTCCAGAAGCCCGGGACTACAACGCCAATTGTCCTCCATCCTAGTGGACCCATATGGCTGTGGATGATGGGAGACGAGTCCAGTGCTTTCGGTGGGGCTGAGACTTCCCTCTTTCTGGTCTGAGTTAACTGCAAACGAAAGATCTAACTTGGAAGGAGGCATCTTTCTACCTGCTCGCAAATCCTTCCCACCCACCCCTTTTGGGGGGGTTGGGGCTGGAGCTTTTCCGGTTGAATTTCTGCCTGACTCAGAAGCCCAAGCTCCCTGCCCAGAAGAATAAAAGAAAAAAAAACCATCTATTTTTTTTCTCCGTGCACAGAGACAAGTTAGAGTTGCCACTTTTTTTTTTTTTACTGCCTTTGCTCCTGTGCCATTAACAGCAGCCGCTGAAATTAAGAATATGCTTTTTAATCCCTTCATATCAGGAATTATTTCACTGGCTGTTCATTAAAAGGCGTACCAGTAGCAGAAGAAGAAGAAGGGTGGGAAATTATACCTTGGTTGCAGTTTTTAATCGACACTATTTGGATTTTCTTCTTTTTTTAAAAATATATTTTATTAGATTTTATATGGGTAGGGAAAAGGTAGGGTCGGTGCGGGTATAGGAAAATTGGGATAAAGGGGACAGGGTGTGGATAACTACAGTAAATACGTAATCCAGCGAACAAGCTGTCGTCAGGGTCTTCATATTAAGTATTATTGTTTATAAAATACTAGACATTTATAAGAATAAATTGGTATAGTTACAACTGACATTTGGTAAAACACTAATATTCCTTTAAATAATTAACATAGTTGATAACAGCTATTTCCAATCATCAACCTTAATACTTAATATAATAAAACTCTAAAATCTCTTCTTCTAACGTGTTTCAACCTACTGATAAAATTTTCCCCAGGTTTTATAAAAGATTGAATCTTCTTTCTCCTTCATCTCTAACGTTAATCTGTCCATTTCTGCACAATCTTAGGATTTTCAAAATTATAATCTGGTCTGATGGTAGGTTTTCATTTTTCCAAAATTGGGCAAATACTACTCTTGCAGCTGTTAATACATGTGATATTAAATAATCATTTTCTTTGACATAGTTAGGTCTTAATATACCTAACAGGAACAGTTCCGGTTTAAATTCTATCTGGATTTTCATCATCTTTTCTAACCATCTGTGAATCTTAGACCAATATTTTTTTACAATAGAACATGTCCACCAGGCATGATAATAAGTACCTGGTTTTTGCTTACATTTCCAACATGTATCCGATAAATTTTTAAACATTTTCGCTAAGTGAACTGGTGTCATATGCCATCTATAAAACATTTTATATAAGTTTTCTTTGTATGTTACTGCTTTAGTAAGTTTAATATTTTTCTGACAAAAAAAGGCTACGGGATTTTCTAACTTGGTTTTCCTTTGAAATGTTGATCCTTCTTTCCTAAAAAGACATTTCAGGTCTTTTGTTCCCCTTATGACAGGATTCATAACACGGGGGGCACATTTTACTGCAAATTTCCTGCCTCTTTAAGAAGACAGAATAAATACCTTGGTGCTTTTCAGATGTTGTCTTCATAATTTTTCGATACAGGTAGTCCTCGACTTACAGCCTTTTTTTAGTGACCGCTTGAATTTAAACAGCACTGAAAAAAATGACTCGGGAGCAGGTTTCACAATTACGACCATTGCAGCATCCTCATGGCCAGGTGATCAAAATTTTGGTGCTTGCAACTGGCATGTACTTATGACAGTTGCACTGTCCTGGAGTCATGTGATATCATTTCTAACCTTCCCAGCTGGCTTCCGACAAGCAAAGTCAATGGGGGAAGCCAGGTTTGCTGACAAACTACATGATATACTTAAGAAATGTGACAAAAGAGGTAAAGTGGGGCGCAACCCACTTAGCAACTGCCTTGCTCTGCAAGGGAATGTTGAGCTCAATTGTGGTTGTACGTTGAGAACTACCTGTAATATTGCTTTGTAACCGACTTAAGGTCTTAGATGCCATCGTACAGCATGTTTGAAGCTTTTACTGAAAAGTAGTGTAAACATAAAATTATCTGTGTTTCTTGCAGTGAGATAAGCTTGGATGTAAAAAAAAACAACACCAACCATGAACTAAAGTGTGCAGTCCTTATTGTTGGATAAATATTGTATTTCTTGGTTACCTGTTAAGTTGAAAATGAACTGAATTCTCCAAGAAGGAGCCCAGCCATGGATGAGGAGAGCTTGGAAACAGCCATTCAGACTTACAATGCTCAGTTGCAGCAAGTGGACCTGGCTTTAGGGGCTGGGCTGGACCCAACACAACAGGCTGATCTAATCCAGCTGCAGGCTGATTTAAGGCAGCTGATCGAACTGACCGAAGCCAGCCTCCTGTCTGTGAAAAAAAGCAAACTTTGCTCAACTTTGGACACGGAGGTGCCTTCATCCACTCATCCTCAACAGAGCCCTGGAGAAGCTGGCCGTCCAAACACCGATGACGAATACGCTGCTTTTAAGGAAGCCATTGCACAAATAGACGGAGAGGATGGTCCATTCAGAACTCAGGACAGAGATGGAACGGGTGATGAAGAGGAAGAAGAGGAGGAGGAAGAGGAGGAGGAGGAAGAAGAAGAAGAAATAGCTAGTGGAATGAAAGTGAAAGCTCCTTACTACAGTTCCTGGGGAACCTTGGAGTATCACAATGCTATGATCGTAGGTAGTGAGTGCTTGGAAGATGGAGGGCCCGGAGTTAGGGTGCTCTACCTCTACCCAACTCACAAGTCTTTAAAGCCGTGCCCCTTTTTCCTGGATGACAAGTGTCGATTTAAAGAGAATTGCCGGTAAGTAGATCAACTGGTAAGGGGTGGGATTCCTGATATATGCAAGAGGCATTTGTATCTTTTTTTTTTTAATTGAAAATTTTATAAAAGTTTTACAAATGTAATTCCCCCCCTCCCCAAAACCCACCCTTACCCTCCCCCCTCCCTCCCCCCCACTTCCCAGAGCCAATCACAGGGTTAACAATACAGTAACCATACTCTATCTAACATTAATCAACTATTAGAATAACAAATCTATAACATCCTTTAACTCTCTTTTAAACAAATATACTAAGATTGAACACAATAATTATAACATTATATTAATAATTATAAATAAAAATAAGTAGCTATTGTAACATATAAACTACATTAATACTCTAAAATTTACTCAAAAACCAAATGAAAATTTTTAGTACCATATTTACTTCTCAATATAATCTATCCCATCTTCTCCAAACCGAAATATATCTTTCTTGTGAATAATCCTTCACATAAGTGGAAATCTTGGCCATTTCTGCTAAATTTGAGACTTTAAGCGACCATTCTTCTATAGTGGGCAAACGTTCCATTTTCCAACACTGAGCTACTAGCAATCTTGCAGCAGTTATCAAATTCGACATCAAATCTGTTTCTTTTGTATCCAAATCTTCCATAATACCCAACAAAAATATCTGCGGTTTAAACTTTATCTTTTTCTTAAAAATATTTTGAGTATTCCACCATATCTTAATCCAAAATGCCTTTACTTCCCTGCATGTCCACCAAATATGAAAATATGTTGCATCTAAGTTTCCACATCTCCAACACTTAGATGCAACATATTTTCATATTTGGTGGACATGCAGGGAAGTAGAGGCATTTGTATCTTTATGCAGGCGACGTCCTGTGGGGGACAATCTACATCAGGGGTCTTCAAACGTGGCCCTTTTATGACTTGTGGACTTCAACTCCCAGAATTCCTTGAGGAATTCTGGGAGTTGAAGTCCACAAGTCATAAAAGGGCCACGTTTGAAGACCCCTGATCTATATGATGAGACTACTGTTCTACTGTTTTGCTGCTTGGGACATCTCTCTACAGGTTGTCCTCAATTTGGCCACGTGATCAAAATTCAGACATTTGGCAACCGACACGTACCGTGTTTCCCCCCAAAATAAGACCCAACCAGAGAATTAAACCCTAGCATGATTTTTCAGGATGCTCGCAATATAAGCCCTACCCCCCAAAATAAGCCCCACTTAAGAGATCATCAGCCAGACGGATGCATTGAGTACCATATTTCCCCGAATATAAGCCTTAACGAGAAAATAAACCGTAATGCGGTCTTTTAGAGCAAAAATTAATATAAGACTTGGGGAAACGCTGTTATTTACAACGGTTCCCGTGTCCTGGGGGTCACGTGATCCCCTTTTGTCCCCTTCTGACAGGCAATGGGGGAAGCCAGATTCACTTAATAACTGTGCTAGTAACATAACATCTGCAGGAGTGTTAACAACCGGGGCCAGGAAGGTCGTAAAATGGGGCAAAAATTCACTTAACAAGTGTCTCGCTTAGCAACAGAAACTTTGGGCTCAATTAAGGTTAAGGTTACCCGTATAAAGATCTAGTGTTTTGAAACCAAGGTATTTATGACCAACTCTCTCTTCCTGGTCTCCCTGGCAGGTTTTCCCACGGGCAGGTGGTATCCATTGAGGAACTGCACCCCTTTGAAGAGCCTGACCTCAGTGGCCTAGCTGTGGGTTCGGCCTGCCTGGCGAGACACCAGGATGGGATCTGGTACGCTGCTAAAATCACAGGTGAGGTTGATTTCGGCATGCCTTAGAGCAGGGGTAGGCCACCTGGGCTCTTTTATGACTGGTGGACTTCAACTCCCAGAATTCCTGAGCCAGCCACGCTGAGGGGAAAGGGAGAGGTTTCCAAGATGAGCCAGGCTGGCTCAGGAATTCTGGGAGTTGAAGTCCACGAGTCATAAAAGAGCCAAGGTGGCCTACCCCTGGCCTAGCCTACTGTTTCTCAGCCTTGGGTACTTTAAGAGGTGTGGACTTCAACTCCCAGAATTCCTGAGCCAGCCACGCTGAGGGGAAAGGGAGAGGTTTCCAAGCTGAGCCAGGCTGGCTCAGGAATTCTGGGAGTTGAAGTCCACTAGTCATAAAAGAGCCAAGGTTGCCTACCTCTGGCCTAGGCCTAGGCTGTTTTATGACTCGTGGACTTCAACTCCCAGAATTCCTGAGCCAGCCACGCTGAGGGGAAAGGGAGAGGTTTCCAAGCAGAGCCATGCTGGCTCAGGAATTCTGGGAGTTGAAGTCCACGAGTCATAAAAGAGCCAAGGTTGCCTACCCCTGACCTATGGGTTTCATTGTATGAAGAGCCTTGGACACTGGCAGCCACACCTGGGACAGGTAGAGCTCTGGCCTAGAATTGGCTACTCTTAACCAGAATAGAGCTGGAAGGGACCTTGGAGGTCTTCTAATCCAACCTGCAGCTCAAGCAGGAGACCCTATACCATTTCAGACAAATAGCTGTCCAGTCTCTTCTTTAAAATCTCCAATGATGAAGCACCTACAATATCTGGTGTCAAGCTGTTCCACTGGTTAATTGTCCTCACTGTTAGGAAGTTTCTCCTTAATTCTAGGCTGCTTCTCTCCTTGATTCTCTCCTTGATCGCATCCAGATTTGGTTGCTTATTTCCTCTTTTAAGAAAATCCAAAGGTGGTCTGTCCAGAGATAACATTTTTTTCTAGCTTTGCTGCCATATTCCAAGTTTGCTCGCTTGTTTTTTTTTTTTAAGTTTCCTTGGCTCACTGATTTAGAAGCTTTTGGAGACCTGAAGCGGCCCATTCTTGGCTGTCCTTTTAACTCGGGGTTTCTCAATCTCATCAATTTTAAGACTTTTAAGATCCCAGAATTCCCCAGCCAGCCAATCACCTGGAGAGTTTGATTTCTAGTCCTGCCTTAGGCCTGAACATCAGCTGGGTGGCTTTGGGCTAATCACTCTCTCTCAGCCCAATACACTTTGCAGTTTTGTTGTTGGGAAAATAGGAGGAGGAGGAAATATTGGGTATAGGAATAGAATAGAATAGAATAGAATAGAATAGAATAGACAGATTGTAGAATAGAAATAGAAATACAGAATAGAATAGAATAGAAACAGGAAAAAGAATAGAATAGAATAGAATAGACAGATTGTAGAATAGAAATACAGAATGGAATGGAATGGAATAGAATAGAATAGAATAGAAACAGGAAGAAGATGGAATAGAATAGAGTAGAGTAGAGTAGAGTAGACAGATTGTAGAATAGAAATACAGAATGGAATGGAATGGAATAGAATAGAATCTGGAAGGGACCTTGGAGGTCTTCTAGTCCAGCCCCCTGCTCAAGCAGGAGGACTTATACCATCTCAGACAGCTGACTGTCCAGTCTCTTCTTAAAAACCTCCAGTGATGGAGCGCCCACGATTTCTGGTGGCAAGCTGTTCCATTGGTTAATTGTCCTCACTGTCAGGAAGTTTCTCCTTAATTTCAAGCTCCTTCTCTCTTTGGTCAGTTTCCAACCATTGTTTCTCGTCCTTCCCTCTGGTGCTCTGGTGAACAACCTGGCCCCCTCTTCTTTGTGGCAGCCCCTCAGACACTGGAAGACTGCTATCATGTCTCCCCTGTTTCTTCTTTTCTTCAGATTAGCCAAGCCCAAGTCCCGCAGCCGTTCTTCGTGTATTTTAGCCTCCTGGCCTTGGATCATCCTAGTTGCTCTTCTCTGAACTTTTTCCAAACTCTCAACATCATTTTTGTGATATGGTGACCAAAATTGGCTGCAGTATTCCAGGTGTGGCCTCACTAGGACTTTATAAAGCGGTCCTAATACTTTGCATAACTCATCGTTAATTGATTCCGGGCAGTGTGGTGAAAACCGAAAACAATGAGTACCAAAACACATTTTTTCCTCCCATAAGGAATAACGTAGTGAGTCACAAGGCAGCCAAAAACTGACAAATTCTAGTTTGTGTGCCGAGTACCAAACAAACAATGAGTCCCGGGACAAAATGTTCAAAATGCAGCGAGTATCAAATTCAATGAGTTTCGAAGGAGTTGAGTCACCAGGTACTCCTGCGTGTGTGTGTGTGTGTGTGTGTGTGTGTATACATACATACATACATACATACATACATATACACATACCACCTTGAGTGATTTATAGCGATAATTAAGGCGGAAGGTAAATAAAATGAATAATCTCAATTCTCCTTTCTCAGACATTGACAGCGGTTACTACACGGTGAAATTTGACTCGCTGCTCCTGAAGGAGGCGGTGGTGGAAGGGGACGGGGTCATCCCTCCACTCCGTAGTGAGGAGACCTCTTCTTCCTCAGAGTCCGAAG
>NW_015393428.1:0-14496 GCF_001527695.2 Protobothrops mucrosquamatus | reverse complement strand
GCTCCGTCTCTGCCGCTTGCCAGCTACGCCTCGGCCGGCGCAGGGGGCGGAACCACGCATGCGCGGTGCTCCCGGGCAGGGAAAGTCCTCGACTTACGACCGGTTGGGTAGTCCTCGACTTACGACCGGTTTAGTCCTCGACTTACGACCGGTTTAGTCCTCGACTTACGACCGGTTGGGGTCGCGGCATTAAAAAGGTGGAGAACCACTGCTCTATCTATTTATATTGTTATAGGCTCATTAAAACCTTTCCAAAACAAATTTTCATTGAATATATCACTCTATATAAATTTCATTACTGATTCTCTGTTCTTGACTCCTAGGCACACGGTGGCCACAGCGAAGCTGGAAGAGAAGCTGTCGGGGGCCCACAAGAAACTGGGGGAGCTGCGGGCTTTGGAGGCGAGCCTCCAGCAGGAGCAGAAGAAAGCCGACACGCACAAAAAGATGACCGAGTTCTAGGTTTTTGCCCCTCGGGTGCCTGTGAAAAAAGGGATATTTCAGTTCAAGATGGCTGCAGAGGAGCGGCTACATGGAAAACTACTAGCTCTTTTCTTCTTGGATCTCCTTCGCTCCCGTTGGACAAAGAGGCTGGATTTGAACTGGTGGCCCCGGAAGGTGGACCGCTTCGCTTCTCCTCTTCAGAGAAAAACTCCCCAAATATCCACAACAGATTCAGATCTGATGTGGTTGGGGGAAGGTTTTCCGCTGTGACGGGAGTGAGCAATAGTGGCAGTGTTAAGCGCCGTGGACTTCAACTCCCAGAATTCCTGAGCCAGCCCTGGTTAAAAGTTGCCCATCCCTTTGCTGGGTTGTGCCCGTTTTTTGGGGTGGGGGGGGTTCCTTGACTTCTCCGGGACTTCTTGGTGGCCTCTTTTTCTCCCCTCTTAGCATGGAGAACAGAGAGAAATAAAGTGAGGAAAAACGTTCGGGCTTTTTGTACTGACGTTAATCTACGTGGCCAGCAGGAGGCGCAACAATATGCCTCTTTTCCGTGGTTTGATCATTTGTTGATTATTTACAAACAACTCAAGGTGGCGAACATATCCAAATATATCTTTCTCCTCCTAGTTTTCCCCACAACAGCAATCCTGTGAGATGAGTTGAGCTGAGAGAGAGAGAGAGAGAGAGAGAGAGAGGGACCGGCCCAAAGTCATGGAGCCGACTTTCATGCCTAAGGTGAGACTAGAACTCACCGTCTCCCGGTGATTGGCCTAAAATCATCCAGCCGGTTTCGTGCCTAAGGCAGGACTAGAACTCGCCGTCTCCCAGGGATTGGCCTAAAATCACCCAGCCAGCTTTCGTGCCAAAGGTGGGACTAGAACTCACCGTCTCCCAGTGATTGGCCCAAAATCACCAAGTCGGTTTTCATCTCTAAGGCGGGACTACTAGAACTTACCGTCTCCCAGTGATTGGCCTAAAATCACCCAGCCGGCTTTCGTGCCTAAGGCGGAACTAGAACTCACTGTCTCCCACGGATTGCCCCAAAGTAACCCAGCCAACTTTCATGCCTAAGGCGGGACTAGAACTCACCGTCTCCCGGTGATTGGCCCAAAATCACCCAGCTGGCTTTCATATCTAAGGCGGGACTACAACTCACTGTCTCCCAGTGATTGGGCCAAAATCACCTGGCCAACATTCATCTCTAAGGCGGGACTACTAGAACTCACTGTCTCCCAGTGATTGGCCCAAAATCACCTGGCCGGCTTTCATCTGTAAGGTGGGACTAGAACTCACTGTCTCCCAGTGATTGGCCTAAAATCACCCAGTCGGTTTTCATCTCTAAGGCGGGACTACTAGAACTCACCGTCTCCCTCGGATTGGCCCAAAGTAACCCAGCCGACACTCATGCCTAAGGCGGGACTAGAACTCATTGTCTCCTGGTGATTGGCCCAAAATCACCCAGCTGGCTTTCATGGATAAGGCGGGACTCGAACCCGCCACCTCACCTGTTGTCTAGCCTGGCGCCTTAACCCCTTGACCAAACTGGCTCTACCAGTTCTTTCTGGTCCCTTGAAAACTGTTCATTCCAGCTACAGGTAGTCCTCAAAAGTACGACCGTAATAGAACCTGCCCATTACGGTCATTAGTCATGACAGTCGTAAAGTGGGTCGTTAAGGTGAATCTGGCTTCCCCATTGACTTTGCCTGTCAGAAAGCTGCAAAAGGGGATCACGTGACCCCAGGATACGGCGACCGTCATACATACGAACCGGATGCCAAACGTCTGAATTTTGATCACATGATGCTGCAGTGGTAGTAAGTGTGAGAAACGGACAGAAGTCCATTTTTTTTTCCGTGCCGTCGTAACTTCAAACGGTCGCTAAACGAACTGTTGTAAGCCGAGGACTCCCTATATTCTGTTACTGCAAACGAGGCAGCTGCTAGATCTCAGCAAGGGCATCGGCAGCAGCCAGAGAGCAGCGATGGAGTCGCGCACCGCAGCAACTCTTGTTATCGCGGTGCGCGTTTCCTGGGCACGTTTCCTTTTCGAGCATCATCTCGAGCGGAAAAAAAAAAAATTAGCTCGCTGCGGTTTCCCCCTCTGCCCCCTTTTATCTCGGCAAGCAGTTTGTGCAATTCAAACTCCCATCGCAACTGCTAAAAAGACCCTCTTGGCCTCTTGTTTGTTGTTGTTGTTGTTTTGAGATGGAAAAAAAACCCCACAATTTTCTTCGCTGTTCTCATTCCCCAATTGGGAAGATTCTCATTTTGAATATAATGCACCGGTGAACTTTTCCACTTTCTTCCCTTTTTTTCCCCTTTCTTTTAATATACATTGGCAACATGGAAAGAACAAAGCCCGTCAACAGTCAGATGCCGATGAAAATGGTTGGGAACACGGGTCGGTCCTCAGTTTAATAATAATAATAATAATAACAACAACAAAACAACAACAACAAAACAACAACAACAACAACAACAACAACAATAATAATAATAATAATAATAATAATAATAATAATAATAATAATGTTGGAAGGGACCTTGGAGGTCATCAAGTCCAACCCCCTGCTCAGGGAGGTAACCCTATACCATTTCGGACAAATGGCTGTCTAGTCTCTTCTTAAAAACTTCCAGTGTTGGAGCATTCACCGCTTCTGGAGGCAGGTTGTTCCACTGGTTAATTGTTCTCACTGTCAAGAAGTTTCTCCTTAGTTCTAGGTTGCTTCTCTCCTTGATTAGTTTCCATCCGTTGCTTCTTGTCCTGCCTTCTGGTGCTTTGGAGAATAGCTTGACTCCCTCTTCTTTGGAGCAGCCCCTGAGATACTGGAAGACTGCTATCCTGTCCCCCCTCGTCCTTCTCTTCATTAAACTAGACATACCCAATTCCAGCAGCCTTTCCTTATATGTTTTAGCCTCCAGTCCCCTAATCATCTTTGTTGCTCTTCTCTGCACTCTTTCTAGAGTCTCAACATCTTTTTTACATCGTGGTGACCAAAACTGGATGCAGTATTCCAAGTGTGGCCTTACCAAGGCATTGTAAAGTGGTATTAACACTTCACGTGATCTTGATTCTATCCCCCTGTTAATGCAGCCTAGCACTGTGTTGGCCTTTTTGGCAAATGCAGCGCACGGCTGGTTCATATTTAGGTGATTGTCCACTAGGACTCCGAGATCCCTCTCACAGTTGCTACTATTGAGCAAGGTACGCCCTATACTATACTTGTACATTTGGTTTTTCTTGCCTAACTGTAGAACCTTATTTTTTTAAAAGTTTAAAAACAGTTCATTTAGTGACCACTGAGAAAAGTGTCTCGTGACCGTTTTTCACCCTTAAGACCGTTGCAGCCTCCCCGAGGGTCCCGTGATCAACATTCGGATACTCGGCAACAGAGTCATATTTACGATGGTTGTGGTGTCCTCCGGGGTCACCTCATCCCCTTTTGCGACCTTCAGACAAGCAAAGTTAATGGGGAAGCCGGATTCACTTAGCAACGGTGTGACTAAATTAACAACTGCAGTGATTCACTTAACAACCGTGACAAGAAAGGTCGTAAAATGGAGCAAAATTCGCTTTAAAATGTCTCGGCAACAGAAATTTTGGGCTGGATTGTAGTTGTAAGTTGAGGACTACCTGTATTATAAAGTCCTCTGACTCCCGATGATTCTGGTGGGCAAAATACAAATAGTCCTTGACTTAAAATAGTTAAAAAGTTAAAATAGTTAAAATGATGTTGAGACTCTGGAAAGAGTGCAGAGAAGAGCAACAAAAATGATCAGGGGACTGGAGGTTAAAACATAGAAGGAAAAGTTGCTGGAATTGGGAATGTCTAGTTTAATGAAGAGAAGGACGAGGGGGGACATGATAGCAGTCTTCTGATATCTCAAGGGCTGCCCAAAGAAGAGGGCTGCCCAAAGAAGAGGGAGTCAAGCTATTTTCCAAAGCGCCTGAAGGCAGGACAAGAAGCAACGGATGGAAACTAATCAAGGAGAGAAGCAACCTAGAAGTAAAGAGAAACTTCCTGACAGTGAGAACAATTAACCTGCCTCCAGAAGTGGTGAATGCTCCAACACTGGAAGTTTTTAAGAAGAGACTGGACAGCCATTTGTCTCAAATGGTATAGGGTTTCCTGTCTGAGCAGGGGGGTGGACTAGATGACCTCCAAGGTACTGCTGAAAGGACTGTGTTGTAGTTCAACACTTTCCACAGTTCCAAGAAGGCTCCACACCCATTTGCACCACTCAGGTGACTTTGAGGATACAGGTAAACCTCCAAGTGGCCTCAACGACTCCCTAAAAGGATGCAAATGACCAGCTGTCTGCAAGGAGTATAAATCCTTCCATTCCCCCAACATCCAGTCAGAGCTGAGGAAGCTTCTGGGATGGAGAAGCGAAACGTCTTCGAAGGAAAAACAAGAAAGTCCAGTTGCCTCGTGGAAAAAGCTCCTTTGGGACAACCCTGACCTGGATGACTTGAGAATCTCCACAGACGTTCTCCAAGGTATATATGAATTACTCCCCACCTACCGGCCAGATCTGTGTGTTTTTCAGTTTTTGGCTTCCAACGGCCGCTTTGCAATTGCGTAGCGTAGGCAGGAAACCAACCCTTATCTTTGACTGCGCCGCTGTTTCGGCTGGTGCTCTTCACACCTTCTCAGGAAAACGGCAGTGCGAGAGAGAGCTGCGGGCGCCTCCGAGCAGCTGCAAACAGAAGCTGGGGTTCTGGTTTGAAGGACGCCCAGAAGAAGGTCCACCTGGGAGAAAATCTATGAGAAACAGCCATCCCCCAGTAGGACCAATCACAAGCATGACTTTGGCTTCCAACTACTCCTGAACGGGTGAAGTAAGTTGGCTCTTTGAGCACTACAAGATGGCTGCGGGTCTTCTTCACTTCTGGGAAGTCCCGTTGGTCCATTTCTAGGTTGGGTTTATGATCTTGGGAGTCCTGATGCACAATCCCTTAAATGTGAGCCAGCCGTGTGCTGCAGCTGCCAAAAAAGCCAACACAGTGCTGGGCTGCATTAACAGAGGGATAGAATCAAGATCACGTGAAGTGTTAATACCACTTTACAAGGACTTGGTAAGGCCACACTTGGAATTCCGCATCCAGTTTTGGTCACCACGATGTAAAAAAGATGTTGAGACTCTAGAAATAGCACAGAGAAGAGCAACAAAGATGATTATAGAGGACTGGAGGCTAAAACATATGAAGAATGGCTGCAGGAATTGGGTAGGTCTAGTTCTAGTTTAATGAAGAGAAGGACGAGGGGGGATATGATAGCAGCCTTCCAATATCTCAGGGGCTGCCCCAAAGAAGAGGGAGTCAAGCTATTCTCCAAAGCGCCTGAAGGCAGGACAAGAAGCAACGGATGGAAACTAATCAAGGAGAGAAGCAACCTAGAACTAAGGAGAAACTTCCTGACAGTTAGAACAATTAACCAGTGGAACAATCTGCCTCCAGAAGTTGTGGGTGCTCCAGTACTGGAGGCTTTTAAGAAGAGACTGGACAGCCATTTGTCTGAAATGGTATAGGGTTTCCTGCTTGAGCAGGGGATTGGACTCGATGACCTCCAAGGTCCCTTCCAGATTCTATTCTATTCTATTCTATTCTATTCTATTCTATTCTATTCTATTCTATTCTATTCTATTCTATTCTATTCTCGTGGGCGCTCCATCACTGGAGATTTTCAATAAGAGGCTAGACAGCCACTTGTCTGAGATGGTGTAGGTTCTCCTGCTTGAGCAGGGGGCTGGACTAGAAGACCTCCAAGGTCCCTTCCAGCTCCATTCTATTCGACTACCTGTATTTCAGTGCCTGCCTGGTGTTTTTTTCTCTTTGTCCACAGCTTCCTGTGACAAGCAGCTTTTCAGCCTCCAGTTTATGGCGTCTGCCTTTGAGGAAGGACCGGTGGGAGGGTTCCCCTTCTTCATTGCTGGGATGTCTCTGCTCTCTGCCTGTTTCGTGGCTTTCTGTGCAGCCTGCAGAAGGTAAACCCTGGAGCAAATTTTGGCCAGAACCTCCCAATTGTGCACAGCAGTGGGTGGCACCATATAAACTAGTCCTTGACATACAATCTCTTGTTTACTGACCGTCCAAAGTCACAACGGCACTGAAAAAAGCGACTTACGATGCTTTTTCACACTTACGACCGTTGCAGCATTCCCCAGGGTTACGTGGTCAACATTCAAATGCTCGGCAACTGGCATGTACTTATGACGGTTCTGGTGCCCCGGGGTCAGGTGATCCCCTTTTGCGGCCTTCTGACAAGCAAAGTCAGTGGGGAAAGCCGGATTCACTTAGCAACCGTGTTACTAAATTAACAACTGCAATGATTCCCTGAACAACTGTGACAAGAAAGGTCGTAAAGTGGGACAAAACTCACCCAACCACTGTCTCACTTAGCAGCAGAAATATCAGGCTCGGTTGTGGCTGTAAGTCGAGGACTTCTTGTATTGTAAAAGTCAGGTTGGCTGGAGAATGCCCAAGTGGGGAAAAAACTATTTTGGGTCTTGCGAATGTGTTGTTGCAAGGTCCACTTGAATTGAGTAGATATTCCAGTCTGATTTTTCTGGACTAGGATAACAAAAACTTAAGAGAATTTAAATGATGAAACTATCCGGCGATTAATTCTGCCTCTTTTTGTATTATTTAGGAAAGATAAGAGTGAGCTTCCTTCCCAGGATGACGATGAACAAGTGTTGGTTGATGAAGTTGTAAGTGCACATCTTCTGTTACAGGGGTCTTCAATCTTGGCCCTTTTATGACTTGTGGACTTCAACTCCCAGAATTCCTCAGCCAGGCACACGTGCCTGGCTGAGGAATTCTGGGAGTTGAAGTCCACAAGTCATAAAAGGGCCAAGTTTGAAGACCCCTGTTCTATTACATTCTCTGGGTGTTCATGAGGGCTAGAATCTTCTTTAGTAAAATACTCTGTCTCTGTCCTGATTTAAGCGTGAAAGATACACAAACTTTGGAATGATAAAATATAAAAAACAGAATAAATTGGGACAGGTGCTGCAAAGCACTGTCCCAGCAATATAAGCCAGCCGTGTGCTGCAGCTGCCAAAAAGGCCAACACAGTGCTGGGCTGCATTAACAGAGGGATAGAATCAAGATCACGTGAAGTACTAATACCACTTTACAATGCCTTGTTAAGGCCACACTTGGAATACTGCATCCAGTTTTGGTCACCAGGATGTAAAAAAGATGTTGAGACTCTAGAAAGAGTACAGAGAAGAGCAACAAAGATGATCATTAGCTATCTAATTATCATCGATCTATATCGACATCATATCTCTCTATTATATCTACCTATCTACCTATCTACCTATCTATCTATACCAGGGGTAGTCAACCTTGGCTAAGCTGGCTCAGGTATTCTGGGAATTGAAGTCCACGAGTCATAAAAGAGCCAAGGTTGACTACCCATGAATTCTAGACTATCTCTATCTCTCTATCTTTCTATCTGTCTATCTGTCTAATCTGTCTGTCTATCTATCTATCTATCTATCTATCTATCTATCTATCTATCTATCTATCTATCTATCTATCTATCTATCTATCTATCTATCTATCTATCTATCTATCTAATCTATTTAATTATCTATCTTCTATTATATCTCTCTATTATTTTCTAATTCCCTTTCTCTCTCTTGATATTTTGATAGCTATCTAGCTATTATCTATCAATCTCTTCTATAATATCTGCCTCATATTATCTGCCTACCAATCTATCATTTACCTACCTATCTTCTATCTATATCATCTATTTACCTCTATTGTCTACTTATATCCCCTCCCTCCCTCCCCCCCCTCTCTCTCCTATCTAACTCCATCTCAGATCAAAATAGAGCCTGGTTTAGTGAAAGAAGATGCTAGACTAGGCGCAGAGAGATCTGGGTTCTAATCCTCCCATAGACATATAGAAGCTCACCCGGGGGGAAATTTGAGCCAGCCAACTCTCTTTCTCTGGCCAGCCTACCTCACTGGGTTGTGGTTGTAGAGGAAAAGATAAGAGGGGGGAGCACCCCAGAGACATGTTCGCACAGAATTCCAGTCCCAGAAAGGCTCGCTTAGGGGTTCCTGCTTCTGAGCCATCCCTGGCTTTCCTTGTCATTTTGCAGGCTGTCCCAGGACCGATGGCACCCTTGGAGCTCGGAGGTTCGGTTCCCAACCTGCAGCCCAGCAGCGGGAGCGATTCAGGGGATGCAAGTAAGTAGTTGGACGGTTTCTCCTCAGAATCGGGGTGGTGGTGGTTAGGGGTAGCCAACCTTGGTTCTTTTATGACTCGTGGACTTCAACTCCCAGAATTCCTGAGCCAGCAGGGCTCAGCTTGGAAACCTCTCCCTTTCCCCTCAGCATGGCTGACTCAGGAATTCTGGGAGTTGAAGTTCACCAGTCATAAAAAAGCCAAGGTTGCCTACCTCTGGCCTAGACCAGAGGTCCCCAACCTTGGCAATTTTAAGACTTGTGGACTTCAACTCCCAGAATTCCTGAGCCAGTATGGGGGAACTATAGCCCGTTCATGACTCGTGGACTTCAACTCCCAGAATTCCTGAGCCAGCATGGCTCAGCTTGGAAACCTCTCCCTTTTCCCTCAGCGTGGCTGGCTCAGGAATTCTGGGAGTTGAAGTCCACGAGTCATAAAAGAGCCAAGGTTGCCTACCCCTGCCCAAATGCCTGAATTTTGATCACGTGACCATGAGGAAAAAATATTTAAATATTTAAACCAGGGGTCTTCAAACTTGGCTCTTTTATAACTCGTGGACTTCAACTCCCAGAATTCCTGAGCCAGCATGGGGGAACTATGGCCCCCTCATGACTTGTGGACTTCAACTCCCAGAATTCCTGAGCCAGCATGGCTCAGCTTGGAAACCTCTCCCTTTCCCCTCAGCATGGCTGGCTCAGGAATTTTGGGAGTTGAAGTCCACGAGTCATAAAAGAGCCAAGGTTGCCTACCCGTGGGTTAGGGGGAGAAGACGAGGCAGATCGGAATTTCAGAAGCGTTTCGGGAGTTCCCCGAGTTCGTTTCTCCATGAAACAGGTTTCCCACAAAGGGTCCTCATTTTATGGCCGCAGCTGGAATCAGGACTTCTTCTCTCTAAGCAAGGCAGTTGTTGAACGAATCACGCCCGATTGTACAAGCTTTTTGCCAGGGTTGTTAAGAAAATCACTGCCATTGTTCAGTGCATCATGCGGTCGTTAAGTGAATCTGGCTGTCCGGCCTTCCCTTTGCTTATTGGAAGCCATCTGAGAAAGTCACGAAAGGACCGACACTTGAACTCAGGACCCTGCAACTGTCCTAAATGCATGCGGTTGCCAAGCATCGGAATTTTCTTCACGTGACCACGGGGATGCAGCAAGCGTCATAAATGCGAGGACCGGTCATAAGTCGCCTTTTTTCAGTGCCGTTGTACCTTTGAACGGTCACTAAATGGATGGTTGTTAAACTGAGGACTATCTTTATTGGGGCTGGGGGCAGGAGGGGACAGGTCAGAGAGAGGGGGGGCTTGTTTTAAAAAGTTTGTTAAATTTCTATTACAATTCTTGTGGGTTTCCTGTTCCTTTGGCATGTTTGTGTGTGTGTGTGTGTGTGTGTGAGAGAGAGAGAGAGACAGAGAGAGAGAGAGAGAGAGAGAGAGAGAAGGTGAGCTTTTTCTTTTTTAAAACTCGGCCAAGTTTCTGTTAATTGTTGTGGGTTTCCCGTCTCAACAGCCAGTCATTTTAGGATGAGGGCTGCAGAAAAAAAGAAATAAATAAAAGAAATAGGTTGTTCAACCTCAAATGAGGTCTTAGGTTGTTCTTTTGAGGCAGCCAAAGACCCTTTTTAGGAACCCGAAATGTGCTGGTCCTAGATCAGGGGTCTCGTAACTTGGGCAACTTTAAGACTTGGGGACTTCAACTCCCAGAATTCCCCAGCCAGCCAACTTTAAGATTTGTGGATTTCAACTCCCAGAATTCCTCAGCCATCTAACTTTAAGACTTGGGGACTTCAACTTCCACAATTCCTCAGCCAGCCAACTTTAAGATTTGTGGATTTCAACTCCCAGAATTCCCCAGCCAGCCAACTTTACGATTTATGGATTTCAACTCCCAGAATTCCCCAGCCAGCCAATTTTAAGACTTGGGGACTTCAACTCCCACAATTCCTCAGCCATCCAATTTTAAGAGCTGTGGACTTCAACTCCCAGAATTCCTGAGCCAGCCAACTTTAAGACTTGTGGACTTCAACTCCCAGAATTCTTCAGCCAGCCAACTTTAAGACTTGGGGACGAGTTCCCACAATTCCCTAGCCAGCTAACTTTAAGACTTGTGAACTAACTCCCAGAATTTCCCTCCCCCTGCCAGCATAGATTAACTATGGAGTTCTGGGAGTTGAAGTCCACAAGTCTTCAAGCTGCCAAGTGTGGAGACCCCTGTCCTAAACCCTCCATGTCAGTGGTGGCGAACTTATGGCATGCGTGCCAGAGGTGGCACTCGGAGCCCTCTCTGTTGGCATGTGCGCCACCGCCGCCAGCAGCAGGTCCATCAGGCCGCCACCGCCGCCCGGAGCAGGAGCCCCACCCAATACAAAGGAGGCAAAGCGGCCGACCAGCAAGCTCGAGTAGAGGTGGTAGAGCAGAGGTCAGCGACCATTGTCGATTGGTGGACTGGAAGAAAAGAGAGGGGCAAGTATTTTACATGCATGCATGCGCGCACGGGGCCACGAGCACGCACGTGCTGCAAATGGGGCGGGACTAGTGTCTGCGTGATACTCACTAGCCCTGCCCCGTTCTTGCGTGATGCAGCGCCTTGTATCTGCACCCTGCGGTGTGGCGGCAGCCGTTTTTGTGCCTTGCAGCACGGTGGCCCATTTTTGCGCCCCTGGTTTTTGCGTGCCAGAGGCGGCACTCAGAGGTGCCTCCCTGCCCCCCCCCCCCCCGAGAACACCACAGTGCTGATGCGGCCCTGGCACTTTGCAATAAATAAGTGGGTTTTGGGTTGCGGTTTGGGCACTCGGTCTCTAAAAGGTTCGCCGTCACTGCTCCGTGTGTTTCCCTCTGCAGACATCAGACCAGCCCCTCTGACTCTCCCTCACCTGTCGAACAAAGATGACGGCACGTTGGGCGGCTGCAGCTTCCTCATCCTTTCTCAGAGGGGTCTGCCCACCGTCCCGTGTTCTCCTGAGATGACCTACTCCAATCTGAGCTTTCCAAAACGAGGCGAGGAGACCCCGTGTGAATCCAGGAAAGTCGAGGGAGAAGAAAGCAAGAACGGTCATCCAGCAGCGGATAAGATGGCGGAGAACGTCCCGGGCCACCAGGCACAAGCAGCTGGACCCAGCTATGCATGTGTTGTGAAGAAGAAGAAGAAGATGAAGAAGAAGAAGACCGATGGCAAACAAACCTGGGTGGAGATGGAGGAACCTCAAGAGATGCCTCTTCCTGCCGAAATGCGGCCTCCTCCACCAACGAAAGCGGTAGGAGACGTTTTTCAGTGGCCTTCAAGAGAAACGCTCTTGTTCTGTCCAAGAATGGCGGTTAGATCTACTCTCCCGAGCACCCTCTGAGTAGGAGGAGTCCTCCCCTGACAGCCTTTCGTTTAGGGACCAGTCACCGTTTATTTATTCATTTATTCAATGGACCGGTAGTCCTCGATTTATGACCGCAACTCATAAGTTTCTGTTGTAGAATTCCCCAGCCAGAACGGCTGGCTGAAGAATCCGGAAATAATAATAATAATAATAATAATAATAATAATAATAATAATAATAATAATAATAATAATAATGATGATGATGATGATGATGATGATGATGATGATGATGATGATGATGATGAGGGTGGTGGTGGTGGTGGTGGTGGTGGTGGTGATAATGATGAAGTTGGAAGGGACTTTGGAGGTCATCTAGTCCAGCCCCCCGCTCAGGCAGGAAAGCCTATACCAATGATGGCGAACCTTTTAGAGACCGAGTGCCCAAACCGCAACCCAAAACCCACTTATTTATTGCAAAGTGCCAGGGCCGCATCAGCATTGTGGTGTCCTCGCGGGGGGGAGGCAGGGAGGCGCCTCTGAGTGCCGACTGTGGCACGCAAAAACCAGGGGCGCAAAAATGGACCACCGTGCTGCAAGGTGCAAAAATGGCTGCCGCTGTGCCGCGAGGCGCAGATACAAGGCGCTGCATCACGCAAGAACGGGGCAGGGCTAGTGAGTATCACGCAGGCACTAGCCCCGCCCCATTTGCAGCATGTGCGTGCTCGTGGCCCCGTGCGCGCATGCATGCATGTAAAATGCTTCCCCCTCCCTTTTCTTCCAGCCCACCAAGCGACAATAGTTGGTGACCTCTGCTCTTCCACCTCTACTGGAGCTTGCTAGTCGGCCGCTTCGTCTCCTTTGTGCTGGGCGGGGCTCCTGCTCTGGGTGGCAGTGGTGGCCTGATGGATCTGCTGCTGGCGGCGGTGGCACGTATGCCAACAGAGGGCTCCAAGTGCCACCTCTGGCACATGTGCCATAGGTTCGCCACCACTGGCCTACACCATTTCAGACAAATGGCTGTCCAGTCTCTTCTTAAAAACCTCCAGTGTTGGAGCATTCACCGCTTCTGGAGGCAGGTAGTTCCACTGGTTAATTGTCCTCACTGTCAGGAAGTTTCTCCTTAGTTCCAGGTTGCTTCTTTCCTGGATTTCCATCCGTTGCTTCTTGTCCTGCCTTCAGGTGCTTTGGAGAATAGCTTGACTCCTTCTTCTTTGGGGCAGCCCCTGAGTTGAACTTGTGGACTTCAATTCCCAGAATTCTCTAGTCAGCATGGCTGGCTGAGGAATTCTGGGAGTTGAAGTCCACAAGTCTTCATCTGGAGACCCCCTGCTCTAGAGCCTTGCTGAGGTAACACCCTGATGTGTGTAGATTTCCAGCAGGTTCATAAAGCAAAAACAAAAAGGCTGGAGGAAGATGATAAAATGGTGGTGTTTCACTTAATGACCAGAATTAACCGTCCCTAAATGAGGACTGCCCAGGCTAGGGTCATTCACGGCTCTTTCTTTTTCAGATCGAAGAAATGTACTCGGTGGTGTGCAAAGAGAAAAAGAAGAAGAAAGGCGAGCGCTCTGAAGGGGCCGGCAAAGAGAGAGACCCCCAAGCAGAGGTGAAGTCAGGCCATCCCCAGGGGATAACAGTCAGCCAGGCATCCAACGGCATTGCAAGTTACCAGTCCTCAGTGCTGCCCACCCCTACTGAGCCTTACTATGAATCTGTGCCGTGCGAATCCTGGACCAAGGTTGCAAGCCAGCCAATGGCTGAGCCGGCTTATGAGTCTGTAGACACTTACTGGAACAAGGGGAAGAAGAAACCAAAGACGTCGAAAAAGAATATGGTGACCGAAAATTTCTACGAAAGCATCGACCAAGTGACCTTTCAGGGCCAGGTCTGAGGCAGAACATCACACCTGGAAAGCTGACTCTTTGTCAGGCCTTTTCACGAGTCCACGGGCCCTGGGTTCCAACCGATAAAAGAATACAGGTAGTCCTCAACTTACAATCAATCAATCCATCAGAATAGAGCTGGAAGGGACCTTGGAGGTCTTCTAATCCAGTCCCTTGCTCAAGCAGGAGACCCTATACCATTTTAAAAAAGTGACTGTCCAATCTCTTCTTAAAAACCTCCAGTGATGAAGCACCCACAACTTCTGGAGGCCGGCTGTTCCACGGGTTAATTGTCCTCACTGTCAGGGAGTTTCTCCTTAATTCCAGGCTTCTCCTTAATTCCACCCAGATGGGAGTTATGCATGGGTCAAGGACTATAGGTTGAGATGATACTAGAGAAACATTGAGGCGATACTAGAAGTAGAATAGAATAGAATAGAATAGAATAGAATAGAATAGAATAGAATAGAATAGAATAGAATAGAATAGAATAGAATAAGGAATGGATTAGAATAAGGAATGGAATTGTCAGAATCCAATTATAATTCATCTCTAGTTATCGACTATGGAAAACCCCAGTTCTGCCCTCTCTGGATTCTGTCATACGATGAAGGGGGAGGGAGATGAGCAGAGGGGTTTTATGGCTCTCACTTCA